>NW_019272046.1:1958572-1982118 GCF_002738345.1 Cucurbita maxima
GAGATAAACACTTCAATGAGAGCAATATTGGTGGATTGGTTAGTTGATGTCCACAACAAGTTCGAGCTTTCCCCTGAAACATTCTACCTCATCATCAACATAATTGATCGCTTCCTTGCGAGGAAGGCAGTTCCAAGAAGGGAATTGCAGTTGTTGGGTATTGGGGCAATGCTCATAGCCTCCAAATACGAGGAGATCTGGGCACCAGAGGTATGCGTAAAATTCGACATTTGTTAGGAGCAATAACTACTAGAGGTGGGTGTCCTAACATAACATGGCATCTTTTTTGCAGGTAAATGACTTCGTGTGCCTTTCCGATAGAGCGTACACGAATGAACAGATACTAATGATGGAGAAAAGGATACTTGGGAAGCTTGAATGGACCATGACTTTGCCTACTCCCTATGTTTTCCTCGCTCGATTCATCAAGGCGTCGAAGGACTCCGATCACGAGGTGCGTAACAATGAATGAATGAATGAATGCTTGATCCCTTCCTTGTTTTACAAATATAAAACTGAGTATATATGAACATGAAACTTGGTGCAGATGGAAAATCTGGTATATTTTCTGGCAGAACTTGGTATAATGCATTACAACACCTCAATAATGTACAGCCCATCAATGATTGCCGCCTCGGCAGTCTACGCCGCTCGATGCACGCTGAAGAAAGCCCCTGGTTGGGACGAGACCCTCAAACTGCACACTGGCTTCACAGAGCCTCAACTAATGTACGTGAATTGAAAAGATTGTATGTGTTTGTTGTGTGATTGATTATAAGGCGTCAACTAATTGTGCTATTGTTGTTGTTATATGTGAACCACAGTGATTGTGCAAAGCATTTGGTGGGATTCCATGGAGCAGCAAGCAAGAACAAGCTTCAAGTAATATACAGAAAGTACTCCAGCTCCGAGAGGGGAGCGGTGGCGTTACTTCAGCCACCCAAAGCTCTCTTGGTGGTGCCTCCTAATGGTCATTGATGAAACATTTGGTTGAAAAAGGTTCATTTTTTGATATTTTTTTCAGGGGGGTTTGCTTTTTCTTTACTAATATCCAAAATCAGTCGAAAGCGGGGGATAGATTACTGACCAAACTCAACCCATTCCAAAGCATAACAATTCCAAATTATCTTGATTTGTCTCCGTCTATATTTGTCTTAGCAATGTATATAAAGGCAAGCATATAACAGGGGTAGTTTTTTAAATGCTAGTTACTTTTACATTATGAACAAATAAAGCAAACAAACATAAAAAATAAGTTTTCAAACTACTATAATGAGTGTAGTATATTGATGTTGAGACCTAATTTTATGTCTTGAGAGTGGTATTTCTCTGTACAAAGTCAACACACATGCGTGAGTACACTAAGAGGGCTCGTTAATAATTCGTAGGCCTGATTATGGAGTCGACACGGGAGCATACTCCCGTTATCACAATGTCAAAAACTAACCCAAAAAAAAAAGGAACACGAATAATAATCTAAATGTGCATCCATTTCATAGAATAATACATAACTTGAGAAGTAATCCATGATCACACGAGTATATCATGCATCATGTCACGGTTATGCGTGTCTAAGGCGATGCGTGTCTAAGGCGTGTTGCCCATGGCCACATGCTTGTTACATGCCAAAACCCTTGCCTTGTATTACTTTATCCGCTTTCCTTTACTGTTTTCATGATGTATAACTTCCTTCTTGTTTTTTTTCAAGTGTATGACGTTTACATAGAATCATGTCTACGCTTGGTAAACATGAAGTGCCCTAGAATGTACTATGGGGGCGGACTAGTTGTCAACTCCTCCCCAACCGTAGGCGACGTGATCCTAAGTTGGCTTACTTACTCAGTTCTAAGAGTGAGTGTAGCACAATTGTCAAATTCGCTGCCAAGAAAATGACGATGGTGACACTTTGGTATCAGAGTCTCGTTGGCTCTAAAAGTGATTCGATAAACATGGTCAAGACCAAACAGTTGAATAAGCCCCACGTTGACTAGTGGGAAGTCCCCAACCGTATTCGGTATCTAGGTGAGAAGGTGAAGAAACTCACAGAAAAGACCCTCACTGTTTTATACAACAACGGGTCGGTTAGATAAGTTGCCCATTCAAGAACTAATGTATCGAATGGACAACCTAGAAGCAAAAATCCATTAGAAACAAGTACCCTATGTCCATCATTACCGACTTGTTTGATCGACTACATGACGCAAAGTACTTCTTGAAACTCGATTTAAGATCGAGATACTATAAAGTCCGAATTGTTGAAGGAGATGAGCCTAAAACAACTTGCGTCACTAGATATGGGGCCTTCGAATTCGTAGTCATGCCCTTTGGTCTGACTATTGCTCCTGCCACATTCTATACATTGATGAACCAAGTTTTTCACGAGTACCTCGATAAACTCGTGGTATTAGACGACATAGTGGTTTACATTTCCACCATGGAGGAGCATCAATATCACTTGCGGTTAGTCTTCGAGAAGTTGATGTTAGGTTATGGAGCCTGCTTATTTATACTTTAGTCAACAGTTATACATAGTAAAGCTATATTTGGCAAATGACATCTAATAAATATGTACATTAAAACTAGAGTAGATATTTATATATAGTAGATGATTATATTAAGTAAAACTATATATATAGTAAGCTAAACCATATATCTGCTTAGGCAATCTTTGACATTGTACTTTCTATATCCTCTGTATTCTCTTTTATTGTGCATACTTGAAGTCATCAATATAAATCTTTTGGCCAGAGTTCTCCTTGCATTTTCTCTATTCTGATCTTTGTGTTTATCTAGATCGAGTGTGTGCAATGTTGTGCGATCATAACAGTTGAGAGAACATCAACTGTACGTGAAAAGGGAAAATGTGCGTTCACGCAATAATGAATCAACTTTCTCGGAAACGTAATCGAAACAAGTAGGGTGGGCATGAACGAAGAGAAAGTCAAGGCCATCAAGGACTGGAAGACCCTCTCTTCAGTGACGGAAGCGTGCTTCTTCCTTAGACTAGCGATTCGTTGAAGGACTCTTGAAGCGCGCAGGTCCCGTGACTGAACTATTAGAAAAGGAAAACAAGTGGAGTTGGACTCCACGTTGTCAAGAAGCCTTCAACAAATTGAAGTACACCATGATGGATGGGACAACTTGAAGAACGCCATGAAGCCCTTCGAAGTCGAAACAGATGCATTAGCATTTTCCTCGAGGGTGTCCTACTGCAAGATGGACACCCCATTGCATACGAAAATCGGAAGTTGAATGAGGCAGAAAGAAGATATGCAGCTTAGAGAAAGAAATACTGGCAGTAGTCAACTGTTTACAAGCTTGGATACAGTACCTCCTCAGAGCTAAGTTAATCAAGAAAGACAACAGTTCCATATGCCACTTCTTTGACTAACCCAAGTTATCGAGTCGTGAAAACCTCTAGTATCAGATGCTTAATAAGCTTTTTCTAGTTTGAGCTCCAACAATTAAAACATTTTCCAACAAACTTTGGAGGCAAATAACATAGGTCCGTTGTCTATCACAGCTCACTCGGTCATGCCATCGAGAATGGGCAGACGTGTTGTTCATAAATCGAGACATCCTAAACATCCATCCATCCGAGTTCTGCCGAGGCATTGGATCCTTCATTGTCTATGCCATATCATTTACTAATTTTGTATCAGTTGGAGGGTGTATGATCCGACTTTCGGCTCATGGTCTGAGGCACAATGTTGGCACGCTCATATTGTCCGATACTATCCTTTAAAAATTAATTTCAAAGGAAGTCGCTTGAGACACTCATTTCGCAATGTCTGCACTCACTGTGACGCATGTATGCGCCATAGGACCCAAAGGCGATGAAGAGTTGACACCATGCCAGAATTTAGGTCGCCCATGTAAGACCCAAAGGATCTAAGGAAAAAAATTAAAGGATTTAAGCAAGGAAAAGGGTCTTAAGCAAGTCATTCCTATACCCTAAGAAGTAATATTAAACATTTGCGTAGAAAATGTAAGGAACTTTTCGAATTTTTAATTCAATATCTAGAAGGAATTTCAAGATGCTCAAAAGTAAAAAGTGAATTATTTGTAGAAAACTTTTAGATCTTTCGAGAAAATAATAATAAAATATTCGAAAAATGACAAATTACCAAAAATTTTCTGAAAGTATGGATAATTACGAAAATGTCATTCAGCCTAGAATTTGAACTTCCACATTGAACTTCTGCCCAAAATCTATCCAATCTCCAAACCAAGTATTGGATCTCCTCCAAAATTAGACACAATCTAGAGCGTTCACAAATTATCACATCCAACCGTCAAAATTCAAATTGGAAGTCGGTAGCTTACTAATCTGAGAAGATTTTTTCGACGAATTATCCAAAAAAAATTAATCTTCAAATTTCAACGATTCTGAAGGTTTCAACGTCGGTGTAAGCTTCCCCTATAAAGTCTGGAGTTTGAGCAATAGTATGAACAATAATCGAGCAAGGTTGAGCTCCCAATCACAAGCAATAAGCGTTTAGATTTTGGGTCTCCTACTCTTAGATTTATTCCAAATTCGAGAGTAATTTTCCTTCAAACTTGTTCCTACATCTTCTTAACAAGATTACCCACAATTTCTATGAAGAAATTGAGCGTTGGAAGTGTCTAGAAACTATTGAATCCAATTCATCATTGAAGAGCTTCAAGGAAAACTCAAAAATTCAATCCAAGACTACACGTAAATTCGTCAAGAAAGGGCAATCTCAATCAGTTTATGCACCTCCAAGGAGTGTTTCCATAGAAGACCATGAGGAGAAATAACCTAAAAAATGTGCCCAATTGATGAGAATCTATTTTGGGTAGAATTTGGGGGTAAGTATTGAATTCCTATCTACCGTCTCTTCCCCTTCAAATTGAAAGTTTCTTTAGCTAAAGAGGATTAAGTTGAGTAACTTTGATGAAGGAATCAAGAGCTGAAACTTTGTTGAACGAGATACTCAAGAAAACAAAAATTGGTGTTTACGGGTGAGTTGCAGACCGAGAACGATTTCTTGAAATTAAGGTCCCACACTCAAAGTTGTTCCTTCAAATCAATTCATTTACCTTGAGGGAAGAATAAGGAAGAAGTTCCATAAAGAGAAAGTATGAAATCAATTCTCAGCTCTTCCTTATAACACCATCTTTAAGTTTCATGAAAAAATTGAGGAAAGAAACGTTGTAAATAGAATTTTGGAAGGTGAGTTTCAGACGGTGGCGTAAAGGACGCGCGCGTCTTCTTCTTGTCCATAGGATGAAGACGATGACGTGGCTGGTTCATGTCAAACCAAAATCCAACCTCTCAATTTTTCTTAATTTCAACCCCCTTACACACAGGTTCTCATAAAAATATTTATAGTTCCAGATAGGGGTGTACATGGTCCGGGTTGGGTCAGGTTGGAGGATTTTTTCGACCCAACCCAAAAGTTCGGGTTGGTTGGATTGGTAACCCAACCCAACCCTCTATTTTCGGGTTGGGTTCGGGTTGGGTCCGAGTTGGGTTGTCAAATTTTTTGTTTTAAGTTTTATTTATCTACCATTTATAATTATTCGGATACAATCTAAAATATATTAAAAATTCACCAACAAACACAAATCGATCTATAATTATTGACAAAAAATAATAATAATAAATTAAAAAAAACAACGAGCGAAAATTGTAACATAGTTCAACATTGTCATAAAGACAATTAAATACAAACATTTTTACAACGTTAGATCATGAAATTGAGTAAACAATAAAAATGAATACTTTAAGAGTACTGTATATAATAAAAATAAAAAAATAGAAATATTTTAATTGAAATAGGCTCACTTATACATTACCTTAAACTATTAAAAAAAAATAAAAATATATATAAATTGTGATATAATAATGTTACAATAAATAAATAATAAATATATTTTAATTTAGAATATGTTTTAAAATTATATATATATATATATATATAAAATTCTTAAACATAGATATAAATTATAATTAATAAACATTTGTATTATATGTATAAAATTTATTAATAATTATATTTTAAAAATAATATGAAATATTGAGGTATTTTTAAAATATAGGTATATAAAAGAAACTAAACAAAGAAATTAAAAATAATAAAATAAAATAAAAAAATTATACAAAAATGTATATATATAAGAAATTAAAAATAACAAAATAAAAAAATAATATAAACAAAACAAAAAAATTAAAAATAAAAACAAAAACATATATTTGGCAAGAGTCAAATTCAGGACGTGAGTACCACTCTGGCAAACCCATTAATATAGAAGTATTCTTAATATATTTTATATATTTTTATTTGGTTCGGGTCAACCCGAAGGTTTTACTCATGAACCCGAAACCGAACCGATTCAGTTCGAGTTTAGAAAAAATGAACCCAACTCTACCCGAAATGCTAATCCAATCCAACCCAACCCAACTCTTATAGTTCGGGTTGGGTTGGTCCGGGTTGTCGGGTTGTCGGGTTGAATGTACACCCCTAGTTCCAGAAACTAGACACAATAAGAAATTTGTTGAAGAAAATTTGAGGTAATTCAGATATCAGAAGCTCGAGAACAGAGCTCCCGAACGTGGACGACGAGGTAAGTAGTCACCTTGGACTTTTCTTATGAAATACTTGTAGTAATCGCTTGAATTTCAATATGAACCCTAAATAAGTATAAATTAAGAAAACATGAAAGAAAAACACCAAGAATCGAGAGTTAAGGTCCTCAATCGATCAAATTGCTCGAGATTTAAGTAACGTTAAAATAACTCACTAATGAACTCTATTGCCTATGAATTTTTAATATAGACCACATTAGGACATATTAAGAATATATATGAAATTTAGTGGTCATTAGATAAAGATAAGTATCTATGCCAAGAAACAGTGTAAAATAACCATAATATTCCTAAGGTAATCTACCTTCCAATCATGATCTAGATGACCTCCAAATAATATGAAGCTCTATAGTAGATCTTATTTTATAATTTTTTTATGATGAAGTGAAGTTTGAAAGTCAATGGGATACGTTAAGTAGCAAAACCAAGAATTAGGGGTAACATGATTAAAATGCCCTTAGAACTACTTGTGATATTACAAGGTCTAAACATGTTCCAAACGACCTACTACTTTATATAAGGCCTATTCTTAAGCACATTGAGATATGTTGAGATTTCAAGTTGATTAGAACAAGTTTGGAACCTAAACGCAGGGAGGACCTAAGAAACGCCTAAAGAAAACACCTCAAGTAACCCATACCCAAAACTCTCTGAAGAATTCATTATAATTTATGTTACAACTTATGTCTGGAAGAATTATGAACCTTAGGAACTTACAAGATTGAGAACCAAGGTCAATACCATATAAGCTCTATGACTACCAAGATAAGAATAATGCTAGGTATCACTCAAAGATAAGGGACCAAGGTCATTAGACACATAAACTAAAGAATGTTGGTAATACTCTAATCATGTCCAATGAGACTCATGACCTCCCATCACGCATTGCTTTTAGAGGCCTATATTTTTCTCTTCTAGGGGATGCCCTTCGCCATGTTTTCTCAACAGGATGTCAAGTTTGATCTTGTGTTCCCTCACTTAGACGAGATTCTCTACACCATATTATAGGTACCCTATTCACGATTTGAAGGATGTCATGTTCATGTTATACACTAATCACGTGACCATTATGGTCTTTCATGGGGAGTAATCTAGGGTTACGATAGAACAAGAAGAGAGTAAATTACCTTAGCTACAAATCAAGAACTTCCTAAGACCTCCCACAATACAACATATTCAGGACTCAAACTACGTTACTTGGAACGTATGAAGCCTTGAGCATAGGTATTCAGATTATGCTGTTTAGAACGTATAAAGTTTTGGGCATAGGTATTTAGGCTATACCACATGGCAAGCCTTAGGTGCAGGATTTCAAACTACATTGCTTGGAACGTATGAAGCCTTGAGCGTAAGTATTCAGAGTATGCCGCTTAGAACACATGAAGCCTTAGGCATAAGTATTCAGGACTATACCACAGGGAAAACCTTGGATATAGAATCAAACTACATCTCTTGGAACGTAAGAAGCCTTGGATGTAGGTTTTCAGACTGTATCGAAAGGCAAGCCCTAAGATGCAGGTTCAGACTATGTCGCTTGGATCGCATGAAGCCTTGGACACAAGTTGTCAAGTTCATGGCTAGTACCATAAATCTTAAGAGTAGTGCCTTAGAGAACGAACTAAGAACAGAACAAACACCTAGAAAATAACCAAGAACAAGACAACGATCAAGGACTAGAACATGGATCAGAATCTCTGTTTTAAGGACAAGAACCAAGAACCATAGTACTAAGGTCCTTAGAACAAACCTAGGTTTCAGAATCCAAAGACCAAGGTCCTCAAGATAGATCATGATAAGAACCTAAAAGTCAAGAACAGAACTAAAGGGCCTAAGTACATAGAACAAGAACAAGAAAAGAAAGAAGGTGGTACTCAAGCATATCAAGGACACGATTAAGAGTCCACAAGTATGCTACTTACTGAGTTTTGTACTCATTCCATGTTTTTCAGGTAAACAAGAAGCTGGTTGAGGTCAGGAGTGGACTCTGAAGTAGGTGCCATAGACAAGCCTCACCTGTCGTCCTCCACACCCTTTGTTTTAAATATTTTGTATCCGTTCCTTATTTTGTATTTTAACTCGTGTTGTGTTTTAATTACTTATGTATGAACACTATTTTGTTATAATATAAGTATAATGAATATTATGCTTTAAATTTTATTTGTTTTACTTTGCGAAAAATTTACCTATCTTTTTGGAGTCATCGAGTCACTCGTTATTCATTCAATCTTTCACGGGTAGACATCATTTTAACGAACGGTCATACGGTGTCGTGGAACGTTCGTCCAAAGTCTGATTGACACCAAACTTACTGACCATTCATATTTCGTATGAACGGATTTGAGTCTAGAACTGCATGCCTAAATTCCCTTTGAAACCCTGAATTTCGAGGTTAAGGACTAGGGCCCTACCTAACCCTTCAACAGGCCTATCTTTCTTGTCTACTCGTTGCCCTTATCTTGCTTATGCCTCATTCTAGTTTCGGTGCCACTTTGTGTGGTGTGTTCGTATCCTCCTCGATCGCATCACGACACTTGTCTATCCTAGGCCTCACATGATTGGAAGAGCGCCACTTGAGGGTTGCCGCTTTACTTGTCGTAACGTGAGAGTCACAACTACTCTCTTTATAGTAACTAATTTAATTAATTAATTAACTAATTTAATATTTATAATAAATTGTTTATAAACTATCAAAGATACAAAATGCCTAAATTTAAAATAAATTCAAACCCTAAAAACTAATTTAAATCTAACAACTAAATTTAATAATTTTTTAATTGTATAGTATGATAAAATATTTTTTATATAATTAATTAATTAATATTTATTAGAATTTACACATTTATTTAAAGGATACATGAATATATTAACGTGAAGCGGATGATTAAATTAAAGACAAAACAAAATTACATTTATATATATAATTCAGCTTTATTTTCCACTATAGGATAGTTTTTAAAGCTCCAACGGCTATCTTTCCCAACAAACCAACGCCGTCAGATCATAGAAAGATCCAACGGTCAAGATTTCAAAGTCATCTGACCGTTAGAACGTTGTCTGTAGCTTCAAAAAGCTTCTCATTGCGTCTCTTAAGCCTCCAAATGAATTCATCTTCATTCGTGAGAGAGAAGGAGAGTGAGTGAAAGCGTCATCGTTTTCAAGAATACTTTCAGAAGAAGAAGAAAAAATGGCTACAAGACCAGTAGTTCCTCAACAAATCAGAGGTACAAGAAATTTCCCATCTAGAATTTAACAATTTTCTTTTTTCTGGGTTTCTTCTGAAATTTCATTTTTTATGATTCGAACCCCAAATTGCTTCGAATACTAAGAAATCTGCCCTTTTCTTGTTCTCCCCATGTTGTTATTTGGTGTATTATGTTGATTTGTTTGTGTGTTTGCGTTTGAAAATCTGTATTCAGTGTGTTTTTCGTTTTCTTTCGGTCCCTTTTGTGTTGAATGGGGTTTATTTTGTGTGGGGGAAGGTGAAGCGGCGATTGGAGGAGGAAAGCAGGGGAAGGGCGGGGCGGCGGTGGATGCGAGGAACCGCAGAGCATTGGGTGATATTGGGAATCTGGTAACTGTTCGAGGAATTGACGCAAAGGCTAATCGCCCTATTACAAGGAGTTTCTGTGCTCAGTTGCTTGCCAATGCTCAAGCGGCTGCAAAAGCTGAAAATAATATGGTCTCCTCCTATATATAATTCATCCGATTTTGTGATAATATGGTCTCCGCAAAGGCTAATCTTTGGTTTTCTTTGGTAATGCAGAAACAAGTGCCTGTTAAAGTAGATGGGGCTGCTCCCATTCTTGATGGTGGTGTTGTGGCCGTTAAGAAACCAGGAGCTCCCAAAGCAGCAACAAAGAAGGTTGTTTCCAAACCGAAAGCGGAGGTGATCGAGATAAGCCCGGATAAGGAAGAACAAGATCGGGGCAAGGAAGTCAAATGTGGTAACAAGAAAAAGGAAGAAGGGGTCTCAAAGAAGAAGGCACAGACTCTCACCGCAGTCCTGACAGCTAGAAGCAAGGTACAATTTTTGACATTGAAAGTCGTAGTTGGTTGTGGTTCTCTTAATAATTGGATCACTTGTTTCATTTAGGCTGCTTGTGGAGTAACCAAGAAACCAAAGGAACAGATATTTGACATTGACGCAGCAGATGTTGGAAATGAGTTGGCAGAAGTGGAATATGTTGAGGACATTTATAAGTTCTATAAGGAAGTTGAGGTATGCATTATTGTATTCATTTTTGGTTCATACGAGTCGGCCCCTCCAATATAATTTCACCGATGAGTCTCTGTTTGTTTGAAGCATGAGAGTAGGCCTCATGACTATATGGACTCACAACCGGAGATAAACACTTCAATGAGAGCAATATTGGTGGATTGGTTAGTTGATGTCCACAACAAGTTCGAGCTTTCCCCTGAAACATTCTACCTCACCATCAACATAATTGATCGCTTCCTTGCGAGGAAGGCAGTTCCAAGAAGGGAATTGCAGTTGTTGGGTATTGGGGCAATGCTCATAGCCTCCAAATACGAGGAGATCTGGGCACCAGAGGTATGCGTAAAATTCGACATTTGTTAGGAGCAATAACTACTAGAGGTGGGTGTCCTAACATAACATGGCATCTTTTTTGCAGGTAAATGACTTCGTGTGCCTTTCCGATAGAGCGTACACGAATGAACAGATACTAATGATGGAGAAAAGGATACTTGGGAAGCTTGAATGGACCATGACTTTGCCTACTCCCTATGTTTTCCTCGCTCGATTCATCAAGGCGTCGAAGGACTCCGATCACGAGGTGCGTAACAATGAATGAATGAATGAATGCTTGATCCCTTCCTTGCTTTACAAATATAAAACTGAGTATATATGAACATGAAACTTGGTGCAGATGGAAAATCTGGTATATTTTCTGGCAGAACTTGGTATAATGCATTACAACACCTCAATAATGTACAGCCCATCAATGATTGCCGCCTCGGCAGTCTACGCCGCTCGATGCACGCTGAAGAAAGCCCCTGGTTGGGACGAGACCCTCAAACTGCACACTGGCTTCACAGAGCCTCAACTAATGTACGTGAATTGAAAAGATTGTGTGTGTGTTTGCTGTGTGATTGATTATAAGGCGTCAAACTAATTGTGTTGTTGTTGTTATATGTGAACCACAGTGATTGTGCAAAGCATTTGGTGGGATTCCATGGAGCAGCAAGCAAGAACAAGCTTCAAGTAATATACAGAAAATACTCCAGCTCCGAGAGGGGAGCGGTGGCGTTACTTCAGCCACCCAAAGCTCCCTTGGTGGTGCCTCCTAATGGTCATTGATGAAACATTTGGTTGAAAAGAATTGAATTTTTGTTGATTTTTGGTGGAGGCTGGCTTTTTGTTCCCTAAAAGCAGTTGAGTATGAATTTTTTTTTGTTGTTGTAATCAACAATCTTATGTCACCAAGATTATGTGTTGTTAGAAAATTGCTAACATAATATAATATCAATATCATTCTCAGTTGAATATAATATATGTGTCCTATGAGTTTTGTCTTATGGGTTCACGTTTGTAGTTTAAAATTTGTGTTGATCTGTCTCTTTTGTCTCGTGGGTAGTCTGTGACTCCAGTTTTGTGTTTAAAAGGCTTATTCCGCAAGGTATAATCTTTAACTGAGTTTTGTCTTATGTGTTCACGTTGTAGTTTAAAATGGTCACCAGAATATAGAAGTTGTTGTTGAAGGATTGGGCCGCTCAAGGCACTCTAGAGTTTGAAGAATAAGCACAAACCAAATGTGGATACAAAAATGGTGACAATGTAAGAAGTCAGGAACTACACAACTAGGCAGAGCTCACAAGAACAATAAGTTCCTTCACAAAATCTGTGAAGAATACTTCCTAGAAGAACATATCAAAATATTAGGCCTTCTTAACTCGTAAGAAATGACTCGGATCTGAGGTAAAATCGTTAAAGATTACACCTTGCGGATCTTCTCAATTCTTGACGGAAAATGAAGCTTCGATCACTCAAATCTCCTTCTTCTTTCTTAGGAGGAGTGAGCCTCAATATCGTGGCTGGGAGGATGGAAAATGAAGCTTCAGTCACTCAAATCTCCTTCTTCCTTCTTAGGAGGAGTTCTTGCCTCAATATCATGGCTAGAGGCGACGTCCGGTAACAGTTCTTTCTTCCTCCTCTCTCTAGGTTCTCTCAACTCTCTCCCTCTTTGTTTTTCCCTTTTGCCATAATCTGTCATGGTACTGAAACTCTAATAATGGGCCGAGGGGCAAAATGACCTATTTGTTTTAGGTGACTTTCGCCGTTTTTTTTAAAAAAAAATCTTTAATTGGGTGGTAGAGTGAGCAAGCATGAAGTGACTCAATCAAGTGAACTCAATGAAAAGAAAATGGCACCTCAACCACTTAAACAACTACTTAAACAGTAAAAAAAGAATCCTAAAGTTAAAGAACTCAATAAAAGTGACATAAACTTACATAAAAATTCAATAACCAAAGTAACTTTATATTTAAAATTTTAGATTGGTTAAATTATCCAGGAACATAAAATTCATATTTAACCTAACATTTTATACATAGCGATATCTATGTGGGTCTTTTCCCTCCATGGTGTCAGGTAGCATGGGTGTCTGCTAGCTTGATGTGCTAGGCCCAGAGTACATATAACAAGCCTGCCTGGTGGGTTTATGTGTGCATGTATGGGTTGTGTATAGGGGAGTACTGCACATACAACCCTACTCGAACTAAAAAGCGAAACCTAAGGTCATGTCAGGATGTTTTTATGTAAGGATAAGATCATATTGCATGTAATTATATCATACATCCAACTTTGCTTGAAACGGAAAAGAACCTAAAGTGATGTAAATGTATAAACTGTTTTGCATGTGATTATATATCTAACCTACTAAAAATTGAGAACCTATGTCATCCAAGTAAACAGGCGGATATGAGGAAAAACCTAGAATAAGAACTCAAAATTCTTACCTCTCAAGCTTTATCATTTCTTTGTGAATTTAGACCATTCAAAATTCATATTAGTTCTTCCAAAGCCACCAAGCATTTCTTGTGAAAAGATCTCTAATGAGTATTCAGATTTCGATCGGTCTTTAGAGCGAATTTCAATTTCTCTCTCTACGTCTCTCTCTCAAAAACCTTTAACTTTCATCTCCACTTTTCCTTTTCCTTCTTTCTTTCCTTTTCTTCATGATTAACATTCTCTTTGGAACGAATGTGGACCCCTAATAAAACGGGTCAAAATGACTATTTTACCCTTTAGTTGACTTTGACTTGACTTTTTTTTTTTTCCTTTGAGTTTATGAGATTTTTTAAAAAATTTTACTTTTCTACCCATTTTAAAAATTAAACTTCAAAAACTCCTAATAAAATCTTTTGGTATTTAATTTCTCACCAATACATTAAATCTAACATGTTTCAAATCATCTAATACATTATAAAACACTCACATCTGATGCATGATAAAACATAACATAACATAGCAACATCATTAGCTATTTTTCACACGGCATACCTTACAATAACAAAGTATTCGTTGCACAACTTTAAAAATATTTTAAGTTTGCATGGTAGGTTAGTCTATAAAATCTATAAGCCTAGAACTCTGGTACCAATTGTAACAATCCTACCTTTTCTTTTTAAAATAGGTCGCTATTATATGCATGTCATGACTACTAGTATGAAAAATAAACAATACTTCCTTAAAACAATACTACTATTAGTAATAACATCTTAAAAATTGCATTTTGCTTAGAAAAAAATGTTAAATGTGATTTAAGTTTTAAAAAATACTCGGTAAGTGACCTCATGGTTGAGGTTGAAAAATGAAATCACATGACTATTCACTGTGTTCTACTTTCTTTTCTTGTTAGGGTTAGATGCATAATACTTCTGCATGCACAGTTCACACATGAACCCACTAGACGAGCTTGTATACCTACCCGTAAGCCTAACTACAAGTTAGCGCACACTCATGTTACAAAAAAATCAAGAGAAAGAAAGGAGTACATATCATATCATGATGTATGCATTGATACTGTTGTAAATTGTCACAAGTTTTGATTTGATTTGGTTATTTGGATTAGATTTGATTTGGTTATTTGAATTAGATTTAGTCATACCAGGGTTTAGTTATATATCGGAATTTGATATCGGGATTTGGGAGAATTTTGAGGGTCACATTGTATTTCTTAAGTGACATATTGATGAGAGTCTATATAGTGTGATAGTGAGGTACTCACTCGTAACACTTTGTTTATTAGTGATGGGTTGCTACCTGTGGATGTAGGGAAACTTCTTCTCTCCGAACCACGTAAATATCTTGGTGTCTCTTTGTGTAATTCCGTTCATTGGTGTTGTGAGTACATTTGTTTTTTCGGCGCACCACGTATATATAATTATTAATTACTAAGAGATTAAATTGATATTTAGTTTTTTTTTTTTTTTTTTTTTTCAAATGGAGCGTGTGTGACACGCACTAGAGAATTGATGATGGGGAACAAAATCTTATCGATCTTTACAACACTCACTTTCAGGTATTATTAATGAGACCCATAAATCCTGGAAAATAATTCTCTTCACAAAATAAAATATAACAAAATTAAATTAAATTAAATTAAAAAAAAAATCATAAGAAACAAACAAACAAACAAGTAGGAGAAAAAAGGACGAGGGCCAAGAGAGCATCAGCAACAGTACCTCCACGCCTCCCCCGGTCCATAGTGAGAGAAAAACTATGAGAATGAGAGAGAGAGCGAAAATTAAAGCTACAAGAAAACAAGATCCACCTCGAACCTCTCTTCGTCTTCAACCTTTTTGGCCACCCCCTTCATAATCATCGCCTCTTCTTCATCCCTTTCATCTTAATCTTCATAATCATCCTTCCCCATCTCCCCTTTTTCTCTGTTTTTCTCTGTTTCTATCTGTTCTTCCGATTCGGGTGATTTTTGTTTCTGGGTTTTGTTTATTTTGGTTGATTACTGTTGCTAATCCAGTTAATTGACTTGGGTTCTCTTTGGTTTCTTCAATTTTTGCTGTTTTTTCGTGGTGTTCTTGAAGAGGGTCTTTGAACTGTGAACTGGGTCGGGCCTAGATTTGGGGAAGAATGAGGGAAGAACATTCGAATTGGTTCTCGAGATGGGAAGAGGAGCTTCCATCTCCAGATGAACTCATGCCTCTTTCTCAAACCCTAATAACCCCCGATCTAGCTTTAGCTTTCGATATTCAAAATCCCACCAATTGCAGTCCGCCGTTGCCTTGCCCATCTCCGCCGCTTTCGAATCCCCTACCCGGCTCCGGCAACGGAATTCCGCTGCCCAACTCGGGGGATTTCGGCGATTCCGCCGATTTAGGCTCCGGCGCCGGCAGCGACGAACCAGCCCGGACCCTCAAGCGGCCACGCCTAGTCTGGACTCCACAGCTCCACAAGCGATTCGTTGACGCTGTTGCCCATTTGGGGATAAAAAATGCTGTCCCTAAGACCATAATGCAGCTCATGAGTGTTGATGGCTTAACCAGAGAGAACGTAGCTAGCCATTTGCAGAAGTACCGCCTCTATCTCAAGCGTATGCAGGGTTTATCCAGTGGTGGCGGCGGCGGCGCCGCAGCTGGCTTGGTTGCTTCCTCTGATCCCGCCACCGACCATTTGTTCGCTAGCTCCCCTGTTCCACCCCATTTGCTTCACTCTGCTCGTGCTAGTTCAGACCACTTCATGCCCTTTGTTCCCATGGCCACTCTGCAGCAACACCACCACCACCTGCAGCAGATGGCCGCAGCATCTGCCGTCGCCCACCCTCAGCTCCAGCCCCCCTATCACCGTGGGCAGTTTGGGTCACCATCAAACGGCCAATTTGAGCATCCATTTTTAGGTAGACAGTCCCAACCTATCCATAGAATGGGGGCACCAGTGCATAATTCACTTCCTAATTACATTGAGGATTTGGAATCAGGCAATGCCAGTGGTGGAAGAAAAGTCCTCACCTTATTTCCTACTGGGGATGATTGAGCTTTTTGTTCTTCCTGTTCTGTTCTAATTCTTGTGGAAATTGGTTTAAATGTTATGGGTTTGATCTGAAACTCCGGATAATGTTATGTTAGTTCTTGTTTCTATATATTTCTTTCTAATGTCCTTATCTGTTTAGTTGGTTTGGCTGTCATTATAATATGAAACGCATGACCAAATCCAGAAGTTCAAATAGGTAGAGTGGCCCATCCCTATAATGGTGGTAAATAGAGGGACATAGGGAGTTCATCTTGTGTCTGTCAAGTACATGAGACTTCTGTTCTATCATATCCGATAATCATCGCTCGAACCATTCATAATGCCCTTAGATTTTTCTGTTTGCAGTTGTTCTGATGTCAAGCTCAGGTTCATAATCCAAGAACCTGCTGCTTCTTGTGTAATCAGGTTGGAACCAGCCGAGTCTTATTTTTTGAAGCTCGAGGGACGACGGGTAATGATGCGGGCATGTGATACATCCTTAGCTCCGTTTTGTGCGGAGATAGTATCCCTCACTTGTATCCCTCACTTGTATATTATAAAAGTGGAAAGAACTCATAATATGTGAATATCTTTTAACAATTCTGAGTTGATTAGAATGTTGGTGTATTCTTAGTAAACTTTGCTGCTATTTGTTTACAATTAGATATCCATTTGAAGTAATTCATTGTTGGGTAAAGTTGAAGCGTTTTTTGCTTGAAGATATCAGATTAAAGAACAGCGAAAATGCTCTTTTTACTATACTTTTTAAGGCTTTTTATAGCCTCAAAATGAAAACTCTTAACTTTTCATCGGTTATTTTAAGAGTTCTACTCTTTTATGACCATAATTAGCCACAGTATAAATGTAATCTTAAAATACATTAAACAAACACCATATTATTATCCACTCAAAGTTTGTAACCATTCAATAAAAAATAAAAGCTTGGTTCTTTTTAAATATGATATGAATTCGAACACCTTAGGATAGTTTAAACAACATTTTCTTCACATATTCCTTCAAGTTAATCTTACATGATTCATCTTAGTTCATATCACCAACTTCTTACATGCTCGATCATTTAAAAGTCATCATCTTTTATTTTTCTCATCATTTTTTCACTTAAGGAACAATTAGAACAGTTTCTGAGAGAGCTAAAATGTCATATTTCGAGTAAAATAACTTTATTTTGATTAATATTATAATTAAAAGTGGTTTTAAAGGATAATTTTTCACTCACCTTTTAAATTGGATAAGAATCTGATTGGCTTTCCCTCATTCTCTTTTAATGGCACATCAAATTCAATATCTTTTTAATGGTTTTATTCCTTTTATTCTTTTTATCTTGTTTGGTGATGAACTAGTTCTCTCTTTTTTGGTTGTGAAAGATTCTATTTCTAGATTCTATGCCTAACCCATCTTTTTAGTTTCGAGTCGAATTAGTGGTTTAGGTTCGTCTAAGTACTAATCTTTATTAAAATGTTTTAATCGAATTTTTAAAATTTTGAACTTCGCGTTCTAATAGGTTCTTAGTGTTTAAAATTGTTAGTCAAATGTGTGGCGTGATTTGATGTAACGTACTTATAAACCGTGACTTTGACGCAATGTAAAAATGAAATGCACGCAAGACATTTTTTTTAATAAAAATTATAATTATAAATGTTGTTTCTATTTATGAGTTTCTTTGTCTTTGTTATCTACTTTGTAACGACATACCTTTCAAATCAACGAAAGAGATGTTACTTATAAATAAATATAAAAGGAGCGGATTTGAAAACCAAATTCAAAATGAAAAATTTTAAATAAGTTTAGAGTTCCCATAAAACAAACATATTATATTTAAAACTTGGTAAATTCACATAAAAACATGTTTGAGTAATAGAAAGTAGGTTTAGTTTCTAAACTTGTGATTCCGATCAAAATAGCTTAATCAAGACTACTCGAATGACTCTAGCATGCAAATTATCTAACGCAAAAATGCAAGAAAACAAGTTCATGGCTTAAGCATACTATGCAATTTCATTTTAATATCCAAAGTTTTAATGCTAAAGAAATAACATGAACACGGTTTATAACCTTAAAAATAAACCATAAATTAACCCAAAGTCAACTAAAAGACGGTAACTATCATGCCTATCAATGCTATAATGATCACTAGCTAATTGTAACTTAAAATTTTAAGTAAAGGATCACCTACTAAAAGTTTATATTAATAACTTCAGGAACGTATAATAAGAGAGAATATTGATAATGCATAAATCCATATATATGATTTTAATTTACTATCACCAAATTTTTACTATAAAGATTCCTTTACTATATATAACCATTTTCCAAGTTATAAACGGTCAGTAGACTTGTAGTCCAACAATTCTACCCTTCGAGACATCCAGGCAACAAAAAAATTTCATTCTCAAACGACTATCATTTTTACTGCACCATAAGAATTGAGGCTTTGCACCACCTCAATGTTTCAGCATCAACATGTTTATTGGATTTTTTGCACCATCTATCTTCTCCAAACACATCACCATCTTTCACCGACCTACGAGTGAAATGGTATTGCCTTCTGTGTTTTGTCTTTGTATGATAGACTGTGTTCTTTTCCAACTGTATGCACTCTGACTATCTGTATAAAGAATCTTCTTGTGCTGCTACTTACCCAATTCTTCTAAATATTTTGTTATCCATATCATCTCCTTTCTAGCTTAAGCTATTGCCACGTACTCAACCTCAATAGATGAAAGAGCAATGCATTTTTGAAAACTAGACATCCTATCATCCATGGCTTGCTCCCACTCGGTTGTACCCTCCAACTGTAGGGCCTTATCAAAGAACTCTGGTTCTCCTTCATTAGTTAAAAAAAAATAGTGTAATGAAGCTACATAGTTATCGGGTACTCTTACAGCTTTGGATGATTTTTTCAACAACTGTTTAGGTGTCACTTGTTCCACTTCTGGTTCATTAGCAACCGTCTTAGAAGTTTCTTGAGCATCTGATACAACATCACTAAGTGAATTTTTCTGCAACTCGTACAAGACATTTTAATCAAAGGTCACATCACAATGTCTTAAGATTTTTCTATTCTTATCATCCCAAAACCTGTACTCGAACATGTCAAAGTCATAGCCTATGAAGTAACACTTCACAGCCTTAGCATTAAGCTTGTCTCTCTTCTCTGAATCAACGTGAAAAATACATGTACAACCGAAAGTTCTCAAGTGAGAGTGCTTGAGTTCTATTCATGTCCATACTTCTTCTGAAAATTTGAACTCAAAGAGTACTGACGACCCTCTATTGATCAAATTTGTTGCTATGTTCACAGAATCAACACATTATTTTTAGTGGTTCAAAATGAATCCTCATGCTCTTTGCCAGCTCATTCAACGTTCTATTCATTCTTTCAGTAGCACTATTTTGTCTTGAGATGAAAACCTTGATAAGGGCGGATGGGTATTTATAGTAGAGGCTAGACCATTTATTTCTCAAATACCTAAATCTTTTGGATGCAGTTTATTTATTATCAATTTGTATGATAAATTAAAATTGAGGAAAAAATATCCAAAATTTCTCATACACTTTGGAATCGTATTTTTCGTAATAATATCTTTAAACTAAAAAAAATAATTCGCTCATTTTTAAATAATAATTTTCCAATAATCATTCATCAAGAAAGACACTGAATCATGAACATTAAAAAGAATGGTAAGTATAAATAAAAGGTTTTAATTTAAAATAATGGATTATAATTGGAGGTTCGGAAGCAACATAGTGAGTATATATAATATGATTAGCTAAGTAAAATCAGTTTTAATCAATGGTATTGCACATAGTCTGACCTCAAAGCCTGTTGGTACAATGGAGCCTGCAATAACACCAGAAGTAAATCAACCCAAAGTAATTTCACAAATGGACGGAAAACTAAAATCAAATGAGGTTTCGGGTTTCGGGTTTGTATAAGCTCAATTCACACGATATTTCTCGACTAAAGATATAGAACAAGTATTCATATAGAAGGTGATAACCCTAATGAATCGACCCTAGAAGAAGGAGTGTAGAACACGTATTCGAGTAGAAGGTAATGATTCTAATGAATCGACCTTAGAACAGAGAGAATAAAACAAGTTAATCAACTGACCCTGAAATAGAGAGAGCGGTTCTAAGAACAAATATCAACCAAAACACTATTTTGTTGTTCTAATGGGCTTTCTTATTCAAGTGTGTTAGGAGAGTCAAACATGAGCAAATGAGGGAGTTTTGATGACAAATAAGTAGCTTCAAGACTTCAAGACATTGTCGTATCAATTCAAAGAGACGCCCCATGCCCGATACTTCGTTTCAACTGAATTAGCACGTTTGACGTCGGGGGGCAGAAAAAAATGGTTGAACATCTATTTTTCCATTGCTGTCATAGAAGCATTGGTGAGAAGGAATAATTTCAAGTCCTACTTCTATCTTTTTGGTTAAAAAAGCAAAGGAGACACCATTCTAACAGTTCTATAGCCATATTCGAAGCACGAAGGGAAAGATCTTGAGGTAAATGTACTCAGAGAAGTTCTATCGAGTACAAGAATCGAGTGAAGCTCCAGAACATTCTTCTAAGGAAAGGTAAAGAATCGGGTGGAGGTCGAAGTGATCGACTTAGTTGAAGTTCACACGTCCTTTGTATAATCCTTTTGCTAGCTACTCTATTTTTTATTAGATAAAGCAGAACTTGTATAGTGTAAAGATCGTATGCGTACCCGGAAAGTAGGATGAGCGTGCAGCATCCCTGCATATGGCCAAGGCACATTGGCCATGGTTCTAGATATCTGATTCAATCCTGCAGTCTTGATAGGTGAAGGAGAAACATAGCCCAACAAAACCTCGTTCGGAGGTACATGGTAACCAGTAAATGAAGGCGGGATGCTTTGCACGGTAAAAGGAGCAAAATTCATGATCGGAGTCGGATTAATTGGAAGACTCCTAATATACCTACAAACGAAGGAATAGGTTCTGATTAGTATGCATTTAAACACTCGAGCATTCAGATAATACTACAAAAAACGGATATAATACACTCCATAAGAATGGCACGATGGCACGATGGCCTAGCTGCATATGCGTACATCATCGAAAAACATCTCGAATTCCACATACAAAGTCCAAGTTTGCCTTACCTTCCATAGCTCCGATCATAATCCGGGTCACTAAGATCCTTTTCCCTATCTCTTAAAATGGCAACCCGAGAAGTAGCCCCACTCCCAGCATCTTTGATACTCGTATACTTCTCAACTTCATTCACTCTACACCCTTCTCCTCCATCTCCATTTGCCAATATATCTTTCTCCTCAGGGAAGGCATTGAACAATACAGTACTCCCATGTCTGCTGAATATTCGAGCACGAGCCTTATCATACTCTTCCATCCTCTGCTCCACAGTCCTACCAAGACATTGCCTGGCCATACCATTGCCAGCATCATCAGACAACTTATTCAACCTCGGTCTAATCGCAATCTTAACACACCCAGGCTCATCATCAACAGACTGTCTTGCAGGTATTTGAGATAAGCAGATAGGCGGGAATCTAGCTTCACCAGTATTCCTCACCAAAATTCTCCCTTGTCCATCAATGCCATTATCCTGAACCATAGTTTGCAGGCCGTAATGTTGAGCAACACGATGAGCTGCGAGCCGAAGATACGACGTAGGGAAGTGTTGGAACTCAAACACTTGCTGTTCTTGATTTTCCAAAAACCTCTGGATATCGAGTTCCATTCGCAGAACTATGGTGACAATTAAACTACAATGAGCAGAGAAAATCTAACAAAAGCATAACTCAACAAACAAAAACTAAGTAAATGGCCATAAGATCTAAGAGTACTAAGCATAGGGCATCAAAATTGGGGCAAAAACTTAAACCCTTTGTTCAGAGGAAGAACAATAAGGGATTAAACCTAAAACATGTGATATGAACAGAAACAGAGAAGAATCTATAATCGAATGTGAATCAAAGTAAAGAGAAGAGAAAATACTGACTGGTTAGACGGTGTCGAGGGTTCTGAAGTGCCTCGACCAAAAAGGGGTCAACCATGGAGAGTTTCTCTTTGAGGGAATCTGGAAGGCCATCAATGGAATCCATCGTTTTCTCTCTCTGAAGACTTTCTCTCACTACTGTAATCAGAGACTTGAAGCTTCTTCTTCTTCTTCTTCTTCTTCTTCTTCTTCTTCGAGACAGACAGTGAGAGAAATCTCTAGAGAGAGAGAGAGAGGGGTCTGGATGGATCTTATCCCTACAGAAGAACGAAAGGGCTCAACGGCGGAAGGGAAATTGAAATTGAAGAAGGGTTGTTGAATTTATAGCAAAAGAAATCGAAATTTTTACTTTCCATATCTGAATTACACAAAATTACCCAAAACAACACAGACCCATTTAATTTCTCCCTCCGGTTTGGGGGTCTGCTTTCATCCTGAGTCAGCCATTGCTTGGGTTGACTTTAGAGACAAATTTATCAATTAGGTTGACTTCAAATAGTCCAACTTAGATCTTCATTCATACATTTAACCATTCAAAATTAATAGTTTTATTGGGTTGATGCAAGAATCTAGTTTAAAGGCTAATTGGACATGCAAGAAAGAGCTTGCATCATTGTGGTAAGTCAATACTTAAGATCGTTGTACCCTCAAAGAGTGGTTGGCATTCCTCGCCGACTCGGTCTTAGAGTTCAGCCAAGACTTGTACATGTGCCCCAAGCCCATGAGCAATGGATCACTCTTGTAACACGATTCTTCTGTGTTGTTTTTTCTCTAAAATTTAAGAGTAATATTTATTTATTCATCATGATAATATTTTAATTAAATTATTTAAATTGATGTAAAGTTTGCAAACATTATCAAGTTAAGAAGAACGTTCCAGAACTCAATGTTTTTTTTTTTTTTTTTTTTTTTTTTTTTTTTTTTTTTTTTTT
>NW_019272046.1:1982666-2025953 GCF_002738345.1 Cucurbita maxima
TTTTTTTTTTTTTTTTTTTTTTTTTTTTTTTTTTTTATTTAGGGTCAATACCAATTAATTTTAAATATAATATATATATATATTTTTTCCGACAATAAAGATTAAAAACTTTAAAAAATATATAAATGTCTTATTTATGGTTGGTTCAATCAAATACAGTCAACGTTTTTGACGAAAATTTGACTTGTTCATTATTAATTAATTTAATTAGCTAAATAATAATAATAATAATAATATAAAAAGTATCATTTATTCCTTGAAATTTTGAGTTGGGAATGAATATTGATAACAATAAATCCATTTTATTCCCTATTTTAGAGCATTTCTATTTCGTTATTTTTTTTTAAAAAAAAAACTTGTCCATTTACAATTCCTTCACATAAATAAAATAATGAAGTTATAATTAAAAATATATAATTCATAAAATCTGGTTAAAATTAAATATATATATATATATATATGTTATATATATATATATATATATATGTTATATATATATATATTACAGTCTCTTTTATTCTTATTTTATTATAAATTTAAAATGTTGTTTTACTTGTTAATTATGGTAACTTACCCCAAATAAATAACCAATATATACCCCTAAATCTAAACTAATAATTGTATCGAACTACATTTAAAATACTAATTTACACGTGTAAAACCGACAATTCTAGAGTTTGATTCAACTGCTAAGGAGTATAAGGAATAAAATATTGTCACAATAGAACGAAAACTTAAGTCGATTAGGTTGCATTAAGTGCTGACAAGAACAAGGTGCATAATCCTGCAAATCGACCTCAGTTTATGATGTTTAGCTGTCGAGAATCGTTCATACAAGAAACATGAACAACATATGTAACGGATATCAATAAAACTAAAAACGAAACCGTTACCAAAAATGGTAGTATGAACAATAGAAAATGGAATTATCAATCACAAATCAACCAATTGATAATAAGAAACTTAATAAGCTTTGTTACAACAGATGATTAGGCAGATAAAAAAAGATGCCTAAAACAGCTCAACATGATTAGTGAAAAAAAAAAATTGAACAAAATTACATTGCAAAGAAGCCAAATTTTCTTCACTCACAACCCATAGTACTATCACACACTCCTAAAAAAACCCTGCTTTAAAAAATTAACCAAAAAGAAAAAAGAAAACTCGGGTTTCTAACACGAAGATCAGTTGGTTAGTTTTCACTTCTATACTTGATCATCTGGTCCAGCCAGCATCACCTATCGAATCGTATGTTTTTAAGCTTTAGAACTCGTATAGACACGAGAGTTTATGCACAAAAACGAGTTGGGAGAGATTACCAAGCACGAAAAAGTTTCACAGTTGAAATGGAATGGGGTCATAATGAATATGATTCAAAGAAATTACTTACATTGCAGTCGTTGGCGTATTTTCTGGCAAGCATGATTGCGGCGTTTCTTTCTCGCTCTGATTCGAATTTCAACACGAACGATAGTCCTTTCCTTCCTTGCCAGAATAGTGCCTTGGTTGCGGTACTTCGGTCATCTCGAACTCCGCATAGCTAGAGTTGAAGAGGGAGATGATGAGAATAGACATTGGGAGAAATAGGTCGTGTAACTGCCTAAGCCTACAGCTAGCAGATATTGACCTCTTTGGGCTTTTCTTTTCGGGTTTCCTCTCAAGGTTTTTTAAAACACGTCTGCTAAGGAGAGATTTCCATACCCTTATAAAGAATATTTCGTTCCCCTCTCCAACCGGACATAGCTTTGGAAACCGCCACTAAACTCTTATCCCAAAAAGAACATAAAGAAAAGTTCACATCTCAATTAACTATACATATCATCTCCAAATCGTCCATTCTTTTCGCTCGGCGTCGTTTTCAATGTTTATAACAATTGATACCCGAGTTGTAAAATAAATAACTTGTTACGATACCTGCATCAAAGACGAATAATTCTCCCGTGCCTTAGTTATCCAACCTCTGGATAGCTTCATTCTCATTTTCCCAACATGAAATACATGAACAGAATGTGATGAATAATCTTGTCCGTTCATCTGGGATATAGTTACCTGCAGATTTAGAATCGAACGAGAATCGATGTTTAGAGAGTGGCCAGCATGATTACCCTCATAATCTAATGTGATTTCAATTATCGCATCGCTTCGCTTCGAGGGAAGAACTCAGTAAGCTAAGTACAGGTATAGCATGATCGAACTTTCTGATTACTACGTACAGCCAAGGCCGGGACGAAGTTTACACAAATTTGAAAGTAGACATGCATATATCGGATGTGAATCAGAGAGGATTATCATACATTGAATTCGGAGTTGGATTTTTGCATGAGCGTCTCAACATAAGTTCCGAGTCCTGAAACTGTCGAAGGTGATTTTGTCAGTTTTCCTTAACTCGGCTAGGCCGGGCAAAATATGACTCATAAGTGTCAATGAGAAAAACCAACCAGGTTCGATGGGACCGGTTGTCATCAAATCCACTTTTTGGCCATTGGACACTATTTCCACTTGTAAGGTTCGCCCGACATCGAGAGGTTCCAAGGCATAGATCGACTTGGTCGCACCTGATAAGAACATGAAACTGTTAAGGCAGAAAACAAACTAAACTAATACTAAGAAGCATATGTTAAGCCAGGTAATGAAGAAAAGGCAAAAGTTAATTCAAGACAATACAACGAAAAAGTCCACGGTATCGATGTTTTATGATCGAGTACCGTGTGTTCATGAACCTAAATGAGATTGACAAAGCTCCTATTATCTGGCTTGAGTCGAGGTCTAAAACAAAATCTTTACCTGTAATTACTTGCTTCCAGCTGCAATCGGACGACATTCGATACCATTGAATAGAACATTTTGAGAGTGAGGGTGCTGCATCTGAGGCACATTTGATTCTCAAAGATGAACCTAGAGTTTCCGAACCATCCAAGTCGTATAAACTCGACTTGTTCTCTGCAGCCCTTTTGCACATTGTGAGCTGGATAAATAATAAAGGCGAGGTTAGCAAAGGTCAACGGTTTTTCCGCATCAAAAATACTTTTCTCTACTCATATGCATCAAGATAATCCAAACGTAAATCCTAATTTCTTAACATGCCTCTCTTTGAAGCTTTGCGGAGATTATAGTTTTTTCTCGAATTGTAGCTCTTAGCGCACGTAGCTCATGTTCCATGCCCATCACCTATGCAAATATAAACACGAGTTTAAATAATAAGTGAAATCGAGTGTAAGATGATTAACTTCCCTGTAATTGCATATCCTTATTTTAAATTTTAAGGAGAATCGGAATCTTTGATTTGAAACCGAAACAAAAGACCTGATATTCGGATCTACCTTGCTTGGTTGATGCAATAGTTTAATTCTTCTAGCCTCTTGAACTTCATCTACTAGTCCTTCGACGTTCTGTCGATATCATGTAACATAAACATTGTAAGAATTGCTAAGTATTAAGAATCTTAAACCAAATCAAATTATCAACTTATGCTAAAAGTGAATGAAGATTATACAGATAAACTTAATGGCACATATAAAAGGCATCTCTTGTATATAAGCTTCCAGTTAATGCAGATCGTACGAGAAAATAAGGGAGAAAACGAGTTGATCGTGCATATATCAATCATATTTTCGGTCATATCGCTCATTTTTATTGCTGATTCTTTACAATGAACTGATCGTGCGTATATCTTCATAAATAAGGGAGAAAATGAAAACAGTAATTAACAGATAATGAGAAGGAGATATAGAAGAAATTTGGACCTGTTTTTTCGATTCGTCCGAATTTTTTTCCTGTTCATCAAGAGCTTCCCCAATTCGCTGCACGACAGCTCTTGCGCTCTCAATTTCAGCGCAAGCAAAAGATTTCTCTTGGTTAACCAACCTCTTAGCATCTTCAGAAGCCTAAAGTACACAAAAAAAAGTTATATTAGTTTGGCATTGCTACTAAGAGAAAACAAAGGGCACAAATTGTACTAGTCCAAACCCACCGCTCGTAGATATTGTCCTCTTTGGACTTTTTTTTTCGGGTTTCCCCTCAATGTTTTTAAAACGCATCTACTAGAGAGAGATTTCCACACCCTTATAAAGAATGCTTCGTTCCACTCTCCAACCGATGTGGGATCTCACAATCCACTCCCCTTCAGGGCCCAACGTCCTTGCTGGCCACCGCCTCGTGTCCACCCTCCTTCGGGGGGCTCAACCTCCTCGCTGGTACATTGCCCGATGTCTAGCTCTGATACCATTCGTAAGAGCCCAAACCCACCACTAGTAGATATTGTCTTCTTTGGACTTTCCGTTTCAGGCTTCCCCTCAAGGTTTTTAAAACGCATCTACTAGGGAGAGGTTTCCACACCATTGTAAAGAATGTTTCGTTCTCCTCTCCAACTGATGTGGGATCTCACACAAATAATAAATAACTTGACATGTGAAATACGTCAAATGTGGGTCCGATGTGTGAACATCGAACCCACATCTGCAAATATATACTTCGGATAATTGTACAGATAGATCATAAGAATAACATATTGAAGTGATATAAACATTATCTAAGAATGTGAATCTGATAACCTGTTTAAGAAAGGAAGCCAACTTTTTCACTTCAAACTTTTCTTGAATCAGCTCTCCTTCTTTTTGAGTTAACTTCACAGCTAAAGCTTCCACCTGAACGATTTATGATGGCAAGGAATGCAAAATATTGAGAACACTTGGAAAAAAGATTAGGAGGAAAACAACAATCAATACGGACGACACTTAGTTTCCAAAAGGAAGATTGTTAATATTAGGCACTTTCTGCAACTTTCGCAAGCTCGATCGATATCAAAGAGATCAACAAACTGACCACCAAAGAACGTGCACCAAAAACAAGAAAAAAGATTGATGATTTTACGTAACAATTTGAACAAATAACAAATATTCACCAAGAGAATATCTTTGCCCCTATGGCCAGAGAAGTGTTGTGAGTGAAGCTTTCGATATCAAAGTTCAACATGAGCTATAACGATCAATTGGAAATGAAAAGTCATGAGATACGAACCATGGAGATAGCTTTCTCCACATCCTCCTTATTTCGTCCAGCCAATCGACCTTTCAGAAACTCTAAAGCATCACGAAGCTTCTTCAAAATAACATGTCCCTCCAGTGAAGGCACTTCTCTGAGCTTTGCCTGAATCCCAAAGAACATCAATTACAATTCAGTTAAATGAGAGACGCGACATAGAATTGAAAATATAGAAGTTATTGTCAAAGTAGTTTGAACCTCATCAGACAGCTTAGCAGCAGAGGCCAAGTTCTTGTCAAATTTACAAGCAAGGTCACGAACCGAGAGTCGCTTATGCTGCTC
The DNA here is from genome assembly GCF_002738345.1 of Cucurbita maxima. Taxonomy (NCBI): domain Eukaryota; kingdom Viridiplantae; phylum Streptophyta; class Magnoliopsida; order Cucurbitales; family Cucurbitaceae; genus Cucurbita; species Cucurbita maxima. The sequence continues at coordinate 1,987,989 of NW_019272046.1, forward strand.
AGACAAGTGTGTAGTCTCCTCTTCGATAACCTCTTTAAGAGAAGGGCCCTGGTTTACATCCTGAGGCTCTTCTAAAATCTGATTGTCAGGTCCTAGTTTATATTTCGGAAATTGATTCGAAGCAAAGCTAACATCAACCGAAACTGGCAACATTGCCTCCATGTTCACAGTTTCTTCAAACTCAGGACTAATCTTCGTCATTGATCTGAACTCGATTCTGTATTAAACCAAGGAGATTCACTTTTCATGTAAATTCAATGATGAAAAATAAGAACAATCCAATGCCCCAGATGGGGAAAATGCATTCTTATACTTCATCTCATACATTAATCAATACCTAATAGCAGATCAATTGAATTTTAGGGCGAATCAACGGATTGATTCGAAAAAATAATGAGAGGGAGAGGTTAACAAAGAACAAATCAAGTAGACAAGAACTTTATACAACATAAAAAGATATAGTAAGTAAACCAAACAATGGAAGATTAGAAGCATATTTGTTTGTTCTTTCACCAAATCCCTGAAAAAATCCACCAAATTTCAACAAAACTCCAACGGATGCAACCAAAAATCTCTCTCTCCCCAAGGAAGAATGTTTTTGTCAAACCCACATGGCCAAAAAACATACAGAATCATGGAAGAAATTTCGCACCCAGAAAGGAAAATCCACACAGAAATCCCCCTGTTCTTGAAATGGAGTGTTTCTTTCCAGTAAAAGAGATGAAACTTAAGAGGACAAAAAGAAAATGAAAATAGAAACACAACATTCAGAGTAAACAAAAAGAGGTCTAGGAAGCTACAGTCCGAACCCTCCAATCTACGTTACTCAATGACTCATTCATACCAATTAAGACAAATTAACACATAAAGCAACCAATAAATTCAATAAAAGAAGAAACCCAGAATCAAAAAAGTGCTACCAGGCAGAGAATTCATCTCCAATCAACTTCAAAGTTGAAAAAAACGCTTCAAGGGTTTAAAAAAAGAGAAACAACAAAACCCCAGATGATGAGCAACAAAATGCAGCTCAAAAACTCCAAGAAAACTTACAGATTAAAGGAAAAGTAAGATGAAAAACATGGAACCAAGGCAAACCCAGATCAGAAACAAGGTCTTCCAGCTAGAGGAGAGCAAAAAAAAAGGGGGAAACAAAGAGAAGGAGAAGGAGAAGAGGAAGAATCTAAAGAGAGAGGTTGGTTATGGCATGCTTTTTGTAAAGGGGGAAAAAAGGAGGAGAAGGGCTAAATGGAAAAGAGCCTAAAGGACCCAAAGACCTGGTCTGTGTGTCACTGGCCTCTCTGTCCTGGGTCTTGGCATGTCCCCTTTTGTCAGCAAGAATGAATAAAAGAATGAAATTTGCAAATTTGCCCTTCCTTCACATCTCTTGTAGTATTCGAACAGTACCCTACAAACCCCAAATTTCTGATCAGACCCCTCACAACTATTTGTTTTTCTTCAATTCATGAGGATTTGTATTCTTCTTCACATTAAAGATTCAATCTTTTATTTCATACAACTTGGTGCAAGTTTTATTGGTTTTTCGATTGATTCAACCATTTTAATTTCTTATCCAACCCGTGAGTTCTCTTTTCGATCGTAGAAGTTCGTTCAATGTTAGAATCAGTTTATCACTTTTTTGTGTTTTTTACCCTATTTTTTAAAACTAAACTCAATTTATATTCACCCAAATAGTTAAAACATTGGATTCTCGGTCCATAATTTTAAGAATCTTAATGCTATTTAAGAATCTACCCGGAGTAGTTTTGAAAAAAAAAGTTTCAAAAGTAAGTAAACAACAAATAAATTTATTAACTGACATCAACTATAACAAAGGTCAACTTATTTGAAATACGCTCGTATTTCAATTATTTCTATAAAAAATTATAAATAAAAAGAAAAAATGAGGGATTACCAAATTATAAAAATAATTTTAGTACTATATATTATTATTATTTTTCTTAGAAAATACTTTTGAAATTTCCATGCTTCACCATGACACCATCATTGTTTCTTCCCTCTGGTAAAAAAGTGATTACTTGGTGAAATTTTTTTTTTTTTTTCTTTAAACAAAATAAAAATAAATAAAAAGACATTCAAAAAAGAAAAGGCTGCCGGTGAATATATGAAAGCTGCCATCCCACGCGCCTGCCCCACCATCTCCGGTGGCTCCACACCTTAAAATAATACCTGGTGGCGCGTGGGATTACGCGAGTGGGTCTATCGTTGGAACCATTAGGCTGGGCCGTCTGTCTGGTAACCGCTTGTGTCCAAATAAATACCTTACATCCGGGATTTACGGTAATACCACATAATTTCTTTTTTCTTTTTTTTTTATTTATTTATTTTAGTTTTATTTATCACCTAATTGTACTTGAAATTTAATTAATAAAATTATAGGAATTAACAAAAAAATTCTAATTTAATTAATTTAATACGTAAAAAATTATTGAAGTATTATACTATTTCGAATAATGAGTGTATTAATAAATTACATCGAATTAATTTAAATAAAAAAAATTGATACTTTTGTTTGACAATTTTTTTTTTTTTTAATGATAGGGACTATATTGTTAAAAATTATAAAAGAAAATTTTTAATATGGATGATAAGCTTTTTAATTAGAATTGATAATGAAAGTTTTAGAAGTATATAACAAATTAAAATTAGGATTAAATATATTTAATATAGGTTACCATTATAAGAAGTTTTTTATTTTTTTCAAAAGATTATTTTTAAAAATTTTGTATTTATTTTAGATTAAATTTGGGTAATATATTTATTTTTGTAATTATTATTATAAATAATTTGCATGTAAATGGATAATAATAATAATAATTAAAAAAAAAAAAAAAAGATGGGAATGCGTGGCATGATTATGATGGGGCAAAGGGATCATACGATTGTGATAGAGAAAGGAATAAGAAGATATCACTATTAAAGGATTGTTTGGTCAACCTTTTCTTTTGTTTGTGTTGACCAAATTTCATTTATATTTTAATTTCCATTGATGGTATTCGAGGAGAATTATATTTGTCATACTAATTTGTCACGATCGGAAAATTTCAAATTTGGGTTGGTGACTAAAAAGATAAAAGACTAAAGAAAATAAAATAAAAGTATACTATAAAATATGGTAACTTTTGAATTAAATTAAAATAAATAATATTACTATTAAATACAGAATGTGAGACGACATGTCATATTTACTGAATAAGAAAAAATGAGTTTAAAATAACATTACAAAATAAAATTAAAAAAATATTTAAAATATAAGATGGACTGAACGCTCTGGAACGACCTTTTCTGTAATCGTGCCTCTCTTAAACGCTCCCTCACCTTTACCGACTCTACCTATAGACAATTAAAAGAAGAAAATAAAAGTTTAAATGGGATTTGGAGAATAAAAATGTAAAATATTTTTAAAAATAAAATTATAAATTTTGTTTCAAATAGTCTTCCATGTTTTAAGGAATAATATTATATTTATTTTCTTTTTGAAAATACGTGAGTGCATTTTGTTGAAGTATTTTGAAATGGATTTCAAAAGTCTTACCATTTTAATATTAAAAAAAAAACTACATTTTATAAATTATCTTTCAAACTTTTAATATTCTTAATTTAATTAATTATCCATTAAATCTATACATTTTATTATTGGTTCTTTTTTATAAAAGTAATACAAAATAACTATTTCCAAGATATAAAATCCAAAAAACCCACTAATTAATGTTACTTAAAACATCTTAATCTTTTTATAATAATTAATCATTTAAATTACAAAAATGAACTATTATAGAATTTTTTTTTTTTTTCTAAAGGATTTATTTTGAACTTATAAATAAAACTAAAATTAAAGGCATGGAAATTAAAATAAATATGAAATTGAAAGGAAAAAAATGGAAAGTCAAGAATTGACTTAAAAATAATTTGATATTGACCTCTCATACCCCTAAAATCCTTCATTTATGTGTTGTCAATTTGAAAAGAACATAAAAATATATTAAAATAATAAAATTAAATTCAGTTATATACTTGTATTTGATATATTATTTGAAAGTAAACCCATTTGACTAAAATATACCTTAATTATTACTCCCTATATAATGTATATTGCTGATCTTGCTTTTATTTGTAACCCTATTATATTTTTAATTCTTTTTTAAGTTTTTAATTCAATATTTTCTTTCATGTATAATAAATAAAGTATTTATCTTTTAATTAATCAATTATTTGTGTGTTACAAAAATGTTAGAGAATTAGGAGAGACAAGAACAAAACATTATTGTTCTAAAGTTCAATGCACTATACCCCATCAAATAACTTTGTTTCTATAAGTGGCAGACCTACATTATGGACGTTATATATATATATATATATATATATATATATATAGATATGTTATGATTTACGAATGCAAAGAGTGTAGTAAGGCTTACACGCTATGTGTATGTATCGGATAACTAACCATCAATAGTCACTAAAGAGTGATTGCGGAAAATGGTATTTGGTGAGTAGATTATACGCTATGTGTTTCGAAACTACCAAGGTTTTTCGATTTTGATTGATTATCGTGTAATAGTTTGCATATCTGAACCCAATGGGGAGCACCTTACCGAGTATGTTAATACTCGCACTGTTTTTAAAATAAATTTTAGGTAAGGGCAAGATTGGGGCACTAGAGTGACCGAGAGAGTGGAGAAGCTAGTCATGGAGCAACTCCAAAATCTTTATGTTTTCTCTATTTAAGATGTTTTGCATTGTGTGACAATTACTCTCGCCCTTGAATAAGTCAACCAACTCAAACTCGAATGGTTAGCTGCACAAAGGTTCAATTTTGAAACGTCCACCCTTATTCTTGGAAAAAAGTTTTGAAATATTAGTTTAGAGAAAGTTATTAACGTTTTGACCTTATCGTTAAAACATTTTGAGGATTTGAAAAAATTACGATGATGTTCCTCGATATGTTCTTGGAGTTTCTTTTGGATTTCGAGTAGACCAACTTTTCATGGAGGGTTTCTTACATTAACCTCAACCTCGACCTCGATCTCGACCTCTTAACTTTGGCCTTAGCTTGTCACATCCACTTTTTCTCGATCGAACTTTGTAACTTTGATCTTATTGCTTCATCTTTTCAATACCTCGTTGTCATATCGTTAGTGCCTTGTCGACAACTCTACTGGTCACACTTTTTCTCTCTAGATATTTCTTGTTTGATTCCCTCCCATGATAAGATTTTCTTTTGGTTTTTGAGTATGAGGTTTCTTTTTTCTCTAGACGTTTCTTTTTGGGATCTCAAACAAGTTGTTCCTCCTCTTGAATCTTCTCGAAAGGGGCTTGATTGCCCAATCATGCCAGGATCTGAATTAGGTATTAGTTTTTTGTCTTGAGCTTCACGATCTCTCTCTAACTGATCTTGATCTTATTGAGTAGAAGGCCGAAGAGGTGTACCTTCCTACATTCTTCATAGGTGACAATCCTCATATGAATCATCTCTATTTTCACTTCGATTGGTGGACTTTCAAGCATTTTTTTTTCTTTCCCACATATGATGCTAACTTTTTTCTATCCTAATATGGACACAATAAAATATTTAACCATCATGTGACAACAATAAACCTTCATATGAATGTATAAGTTAGTTTAGAGTTAAGACTAGAAAATCAAGATTAGGCTAGACCAAAATGACTCAGAATAGGGGACGCTGATAGCAAACCGACCAAGAAACTTGGATTTCAACTTCGTTCATGTTTAGCTCGTTTTACAAATTTATAGCCTCATTTAGCGTTTAAGATAAGAAACTAAAAATAAAACGGTTAGAACCCTATAAAATTTAAGATATATGAGAGAGGAAAGGATGGAAGGATTGGTTTAAAAGTCATTGATTTGTTTGATTAATGAATAAAGTATGGTTTGGGTTTAAATTAAATGTTAGTGGGGAAGTCTTAGTAGGTGAGAATTGGAACTACTTATTGTCCCAAATCATTAGATTTCTAACATTTGGGGTTCATTTAATTTTTATCCATCATTATGCCCAACAACACCATGCCCCACCAAAGTTCTCATAAACTATTGGATTAATTCACATAAATATTGATTTAAGAATGATTAAGAATGATGGGTTCTTGAGTAAAAATTAAAATCCAAAAATTATGAACCCTAAATTCCAATTCTATGTTCTACAAATATACATAATCCAAGTCACACCTCCTATAGTCTTCAAAGCAATAATGGAAGGTGAAAGAGATTGCATGGTTGGTTGAGATTCCAATCTCTCTCCCCTTGTGTCCCTACTCTTTATTCATTCAATCTCGATCTTATTGGTGTCACATACACACTACTCCACATCACACAGATTACTAATATAGTTGAACCGAAAAATTGGGTTGATCTTGTAGGAATGGTTTAGTAAGTTTTTTTATCGGAATGTTCCGTAGAAGTATATAAAGAGTGGCTTACTAATCTTTTTCATCAGGATGTTAAGTAGATTTCTAATATATAAATACTTAACCATAAATTGATGATGAATAGCGTTGTTCATATGACTTGATAACCTAGTTAATCAAGATTTTTCAACCCAGTTTTGATCTTATTTAACTCAATCGAACCCTACGTTACTTTTGAAAATATTAAGAATATTTAACGTTTGCGACTTGTAAATGTTTGATATTTGAACTTTATGAGATCTTAATTATTAATGTAACATGTACGGTAGAAAAATAGGGTTTTTAAAAATTATTAAAAAAAAGAACAACCCGACAAGCTAGCTCAATCGAATTCGAAAATAGAGATTTGGGTTGGTATTTTTTGAACTCGGTAACGAGATAAGATTGTAATGATGAGAGTAAGACTTAGAATATAGGAATCTTTCAACAAATTTTCTCTCTCTATTTGATGGCCTTGAAAACAAAAATGGAAGATGGAGATGGTTTTATTTTATTTTGTTCCCAAAATCATCTCTATCCTTAGGGAAGTGAAATGGCTTCTTTTGAAGCGGGTGGAAAAGACATGGGGAATTAGGGGTTTTCTACAATGTTCAAAGTAGGTAGCAATGGCACATGGTAGGGTCCTCAAAAGCACATAATAAAAGGAAAATCCTTCCTTAGGCCCTATCCCTTTTTCAAACTATCCCATGGAATCTCAACATTTTACCCCAAACCCTAATGTTTCCCCCTACCCTCCATCTATGCTATGCTATCGAGAATGTACCTTTTTGATGCTTTCTTGTTTAAGTTTTGTAATAGTTTAAACCGACAGCTAGTCGATATGGTCTTTTTTGGGCTTTTCCTTTCGGGTTTCCTCACAAGGTTTTTAAACCGCGTCTGTTAGTGGCTTTCCCTCAAGGTTTTTAAAATAAATATACTTGGGAGATGTTTCTACACTCTTGTAAAGAATATTTCAGATGTAAGATCTCACAATCCACCTCCCTTCGTGTCCCAACGTCCTCGCTAGCACTCGTTCCCTTCTCCCATCAATGTGGAACCTCCAAATCCATTCCCTTTCGAGGTCCAGCGTCCTTGTTGGCACACTGCCTCATGTGCACCCCCTTTTGGCACATCGCATGGTGTCCGATTCTGATACCATTTGCATCACTTGTATGTGCCACCAATTGTGAGATCCCACATCGGTTGGGGGGGGGGGGAACAAAACATTTTTATATGGGTGTGAAAACCGCCCCCTAGCATATGCGGAAGGAAAAACCTAAAGAGAACAATATCTACTAAAAGTGAGCTTGAGATATTACAAATTTAGTGTCATATGTTTTAGCTACTCGAGTGAATATTCAAACTTCTTATTAATGTATTTTAAAAGCTTGACTTTCTATTTGAAAATCGTCTATTATTTGATATGAACGTCTTAAGTTGGTTCACTTATGAAACTTCAGTAATATAACTTAAGTTTGTACATGTATAACGGAGAATTTTACTCCATAAAAATGACCAAAACAACCTAGATTATATCTTCTCATACAAACATTAATGATATGAAGTAATCTTCCAATTATAACTACAAACATGAATGATTAAGACCTCAACTTTTCTATCTATATGTCAGACGACAATATATTATATCAAAATCTAATAAAAAGAGACGTATGACCCGTTCAAATCAAAACTAATGAACATTGAAGCGACGTATCACCCGATCAAATCAAAATTAGTGAAATAGGGAAGACGAATGTTTTTTTCCCCCTAATATTAATGATATCAAAATAAAAAAGAAAGAGGAAGCACACAACGTGATGTATATTCCAAAGTTTGCCAAAAAGTACACCAAACATATTGCATGCATATTGTTGCTTAGAATGTGACATTTTTGGTGCCAAACTTTGAAAGAGACACACCAAACATGTAGCTTGTTTTTCAAGGGAAAATCCCTTTCATTTCTTTAATTTGTTGGGTTATTAAATTTGCATTATGTTAATGAATTATTACTCGTGGTCCGAAAATAATAATTTAGTATCTAAACTTTAGTTTATAACAATTTAATCTTTTCTTTTATACATTCACGTCTAAAAACTAATTAGAGACTAAATGTGTGTTTGTAAGTTATAAAACCAAAGTCGTTTATGTAATAAAATCGATACTTAATTTTGACAGAGTTAAGAAATGAACTGTTACAATGTTTAAAGCATACTGTGGCACTCGAGTAAATGAGGAATAGATGAAAGACTTAAAAGTATTAAAAATTATTACTTATACCAACAAAGTGTAATTTTTTTTAGCTTACTCCGACAAATTCTACGTTGGGTGAGCTCCTAATAATTTTTCTAAGAAGCATGTGAGTGAGAACAAATTATGTTGGAATGACTCGTGTTGATTTATGAAGATAGTCATCACTATTAGAAGCAAGAAGAAGATAACTTGATCATGTCACAAGAGATGCACGGGAATGCAGAAGCCATTATGTGTTGAATCTAAATTTCAAATTCTAAAAATTGGTTCTGACCGTACACACCGTGCCTAAATTGAAATGGAAGGACTAAATTGTCATTTTCATAAAAAAAAAATTGGGAGTATGGTTCTTTTTATGCCTAAATCTTTTTAGTACAATTAAAGAAAGTTAACTCTTGGCCGCCGCTCATCTCCGCCCTTAGTCGGAACTGATTTCATCGCCGGCCGCCTATGATTCAAGAAATCTTGTGCCCTCCGCCACTCGCCAAAGCTCGTCGGAGTTAAAAGAGTAGCCGCCACATCTCTACTCCAATTGCGCCCAACCGCCGCCTCTATATTCGATTTGGGTCACAACGCCGTCGGAAAGGTCTACCACAAGGGCACGGTACTGGTAAAGAAAGTGACCGATTCTGTCAGATCGATTTGACCGGTTCACATGGACAGTGGACAGTGTTTTATTGTCTTTGGTACCAACTTATTATTCTCTAATTACTATATCCCAATTATGTGCTGATGATTACTAACTTAACGTCAAGGTAGAGTATTTTGAGATTCTACATCGGTTGAAGAGAAATGTAAAACTTTCTCTCTAATAGATACGTTCTAAAACTGTGAGATTAACGACGATACGTAACGGACAAAAACAAACAATATCTATACGCTAATCCCTTAATAGGTGCATTTTAAAAACTTTGAGAGAAGTCCGAAAAGAAAAGTCCAAAGAGATAATATCTGGTAGGGTGAGTTTGAGTAGTTACAATATATGTAAAAACTCTTATAAATATTTTTAATATAAATAAACGAGAATAATTTTAGATGTTTTTATCATATTGTTTTTGTAACAACTCAAGTTCACCGCTAACAAATATTATCTACTTTAATTCGTTACATATAGTTATCAGTCTCATGGTTTTAAAACATATCCGTTAAGATATGTTTTGTTTCTTTCCACAACCTACCTGAGATCTCACAATTCACCATTTGAAGGCTCATTATTCGTTAAAAATAAGGGTTCTTACAGAAAAAAAAAAAAAAAGAACAATCCTAGTCTACCTCAATCGAGTTATTTTTTGATCTAATTAGAAACAGAGTTAACAAAAACGTGTAAGAGGATCATATAAATATTTTTCTTAAACTTGAAGAAGGTAATTTTTTTTCGTGATTATTAAAATTCTTCCTAGCTAATAAGCATTCGAGCCAGTAAAAAGCACTACACTAGTGTGCATGTTTCTCTTGTTGTTGTAAGTCACATTCTTTTACTCTCAAACAAATCTTAAGGTTGTTGTCTAAGTGAAGGTCAAATGTGTTAACCTTTTCGAGTTTTGTCAATAATAATTTGACGCCATTTGCGGAGAAGAAAATGCTTGCTAGAAAGATGAACATGTCATATATGAACTAAGATAGGAATGATTTAGATGAGGAGCGTCGCTTGCGAAGAATGACATCCTACTCGACCACAAAGTAGCTTGAATCTTATTTTTTCTTGGGTTGATTCTTTATGGTTTTTAATAGATTAGACTACACAAAGGTCTACCGTACGGGGCGAAATAGGTAGAGCTTACGGTAGGGTTGGACCCATGGAAAAGAGGGTCTTAAAAGTTAGCCCATCCCAAGTTGTATTACAATAATATGGGAAGGGACCCAAGATATACAAGACTAGTGACCAATTAATAGCCTTCGCCTTTACCCTCTGGCTGGCCTGTTTTTGTTAGGTTCTTGCTGACTTTTGGGTTCAAAATTAATGCTAATAATAAGGGCAAATATTTGAAAAAGTTGTTTTTTTAATTAATTAATTAATTAATATAGTGGTTGGAATGGGTAACCTAAACTATATTTGACAACAATCATTTATTTTGCTTTTAAACTTAGCCTTTCAAATAATTTATGAAACCAACATCAAAAGGTTGGTAATAGTTTTAATCAAAATATCTCGTTTTAAAAGCAATTTCAAAAGTTTCAATAATATTTTTTTCGTTAATTTTAGATAAAAATTGTTAATATTTTATTTCAAAAAATACGGTTGATATTTTCGAAAAACTTACAAATATATATATATATCTTAATAACTTTGAATTTTTTAATTTATTTAAAAAAAAAAAGGTCCTAAGTCCACCTAGTAGATTTTGTCCTTTTTGCGCTCTCTTTTTCGGACTTTCTTTTAAGGTTTTAAAAACATGTCTGCTAGGGAGAGGTTTTCACACTCTTATAAACAGTGTTTCGTTTTCCTCCTCAACCGATGTGGGATCTCACAATCCACCTCTCTTCAGAGCCCAACGTCCTCGCTGACACATCGTTCTTTCTCCAATCGATGTGGGACCCTAACCAAATTCACCCCCTTTGGGACCCAACGTCCTTACTGGCACACTGCCTCGTGTTTACCCCTCTTGTTGTACTTGGTGTTTGGCTTTCATCACTGATATTATTTTTTGGGTGGTGTCCGTGCAAGTTCCTTTAAATTTAAAGGTAAGTCCAATTGTAGGTGTGAATAATACTTCTTTCTTATTGCAATCTATGCTGACAAAATTTTCGGCTAGCCAGTCCATTCCTAATATGACATCGAAATCCGTCATATCTACTACTTTCAAGTTTACTTGGACGGTTTGTCCAACTATTACTACTTGTCCGTCCTTTACTCTATTTTTAGTAACTTGTGAGATCCCACACATCGGTTGAGGGAGGAGAACAAAACACCGTTTATAAGGGTGTGGAAACCTCTACCTAGCAGACACGTTTTAAAAACCTTGAGGGGAAGCCCGGAAGAGAAAACCCAAATAAGACAATATCACCTAATAGTGGACTTAAGCCGTTACATCCTTACGATTAATATCACGTTTAAAAAATATCTCTAAAGTATAAAAAAACTGTTTCAAAGGTTTCATTACCATTAATACTTACCAGTATTTGAGTTGGATGTATGATAGTGAATACCTAGATTTTAATTAACTATAGTGATAGCAGTAATTAGTTAACCTAAATGTTGATTAAATATAGTAAAAGGAACCAACGGTATTTATTTTATATGATAATAGCTAATTAATTTGTATGATTAATGATTGACCTATAAAAATTAATATCAACCTCGCTAAATTTGATTAGGGAATTTAAACCTACCCTCTAAAATAAAACACATAGTTGATAGTACATAAAATAAATGCGAAAACATGCTGCCATTAACTACATAGCTCAATAAGATATGATTTGTCACTTAGGCCACTTGGAGCCTAACCTGGCGTAGAAGTGATTGATTAGTTGATTGAACTCAGTTGGGTGTCACAATCGTACTGTTGTACCAATGAAATAATGATTGTGCGACACTTGTTCTTATTAGATGATGAAAGTCACGTATCGGCTAATGAGTTATAATCAAGGAATACTCTCTCCATTGGTGTGAGACTTTTTCGGGAAGGCCAAAGCAAAGTCATGAGAGCTTATTCTCAAAGTGGATAATATCATACAATTGTGGAGAGTCGTGTTTGTCTAACAGTTCTAACCCAATAAACAAGTCAGCCGTGAGAAATTTGGACGTCGCGAACAATGTCGATGTATGTTCATGTCTCGAGTCATGTTTGTAAGAAATGTTTTAGAAAATATGAGCAATAAAGTACACTTGAAAACGACTTGAAAGAATTGAGGAAAACAAGGTTATATGACTATAAGCAATTAAAGGAATGCCACAGATTAAATAGCATATGACTTAGGGTAGGAAGAATTGACAACTAGTTATATCTCCTATAATAGATTTGGAGGCATTTTAGTCTTGACGAGTGTAGACATGTTTTTTGTGAACGGTCATATACCTCCATATTGACACAACATGAAATATTAAAGACCTATTTTAGATGAAAGCATGTAAAACGAGTTTGGAATGAACATCCGGCCATGGACAACACGTCCTAGACAAGCATGACCAGGACATCTGACATGCGACCATAGACAACTCGCCTTGGACAAGCATGACCATAACATCCTCCCCCACTCAATTGGTTGACGTCTCTGTCTACCAACTCTTCACAAACTTAGTGATGTAGGTTGAGGTTGACTTTAGGTCTCTTGACGCGCTTCTAGCGAGGAGTCTCCTCCAATCTTCAAGAAATTGTTGAAAACCACATCTTGGTTTGTTGACTTTTGGCGTCTTCTTTGTCAGTATCGCCTCTCTATGCTTGATGTCTTCTTGGTCGAGAGGGTAACGTTTCATGTTACTGACATGGACAACCGGGCTAGTCCACATCCATGGGAGCAATTGGATCCTATATGATGCCTTCTCGATTTTGTGGATAACTTTGACTGGTCCATAGCATTTTCGCACCAGCCTTTAACTCTTGTTACATTGATCTCGGAGTTGACTTGACCTCAACTTGATCAGAACTCTCTCTCCGTCTTGAAACTGTTGTGGCCGACGCTTATGACTGACCCTTTTCTTTATTCATCTTGATGGTTCTTCTGCGTGAGCATGTGTTGTTTCAGAGGTTTGTCTATATGTCCCTTCTTCAGTGGAGGTTTTGGCTTGGTGTTTCTCCCCAACCCTTGGGTGACCACTAACAGCAGGCTTTGTGGGTCTAATGGACCCAACTGTTAGCAAGTCATTTAGCTGCTTATAGAATTCAGCTAGCTGGAGTTGAGTCGTATGACATTCATTTGTGGCAGGCGATCTCGTCCCTGATATAACATCAATATCATTATTTATCTGCCCAAGTGGAGATAAATACTTTGTCTGACTTCCTTATCTCACATCGCGATGTTTTCTGAATTGACAGTCAGGCTTGTGTTGGGTTGGCTCGCTTGAACTTCCTCTTCAAATACACAATAATGGTAGCGAGCGTAAGTTTCATCCTGGCTTAGATTCTTTCTCAATTATAGTGTTGACATCATTTTTACCCCTCCTAGTTGACGAGTATTTGTTTTGATAATCGTCCGGTTGGAACCCGTTATTACTAAGCTCTTTGCTAAGGACATGAAAATTACTTTGTGTTCTAGTAGGAAATCCATCCCTAACACGATGGCAAAGTCGTCCATCTTGACTATCACAAAGTTGGTTCGTCCAGTCCAAGTACCCAGCTTGATGAGAGTTCTCTTCGCAACTCCTAAGATGTGAAAGCTACTGAATTTACGACCTTCATCTTTCCTGCGTCTTGATGCTAAAGGATATTTAAGCGTTTTGCTTTGGTCTCTGTCATGAATTTGCGGGTGGCCCAGAGTTGATAATAGTGTTTCTGGCTACTCTATAATTAACCTAGGCCTCGACATACATGAGACCGGGTTCCATTGGCTCTTCTATTTCTTATGGAGAGCAGACATGTAATTTAGTCATCCCCGCGAAGGTGTCTAACATTTTCAACTAATGGTATTTTGTTTCTACCGTCTCATACTCAACTTCTAAAATTTTCAAAGTTTTGCTTGGAAGGCGTATAGTGCCACCTTCTTTGAGCATTTGAATACTTTAATGAGCCCCCTTGCATATGAAGCAAGACGAGGTGTCTTCATTTTGACTTTGACTATTTTGGCTTCGAGGTCTCCGCCATGGATTTCTCCCTCTCTATTGAGAGAATTTGTATTCCTCCTCTCTGCCTTCGAGTCTGTCACTTCCCACAACTCTGAAGTTTGGTCAGTAATTCTCTTTTTCACCACTTGGGGTTCATCGATACTAAGATCAAACAATCGTTCAACAGTAGACCAAGCTGTAAAAAGGTTTTGAACTCTTTGTTCGTAGGCTTTATTTTCACCCATGACTCCAGCCCCTCAATAAAACTACAGACCTTGCATGTCTTGGACATATCACGAATATCTAATATACGTCCAGAAAATTGTTCAACGTAGTCTCTGATAATGCCCGTATGACTCAACTCTCTTAACTTCTTACGATAATCTCAATATTCTTCGAGAAGAACTAAAAAGTTCAAAAAAAAAATTTCTTAGAAGCTATCTTTACCTACTCATGTAGCATTGATTCGATGAAAACCATTAAACTCCTACGAAAAAAAACTCGTACCAACACTATAAAATAAACAAGAAGCTATCTTTTTTAACTATTTGAACATAATATTCTTAGAAGTATGCATTATTTAAACACTAAAACAAGTAATACAATCACGGATTGAAGAAGAAAATAAAGTGAAAAAGATTCCAAAAGCTTTCCAAATTGACAAAGTGGGCAATGTGTGGTTTAAAAAGTAGCCACAAATTATGACCTCTCCCAAACTAAACATGTTCGTTTAAAGTTATAGTCTATAACGTTAAGCTAGATGCCTTGTTTTCGAGGCTCTTTTTTCGAGAACATATCAGTATTATTGTCTTGTTTTGAATGCCCTTTGATTTATTATTTTATTTATCGGACCTCCTCGTATAAATAGTTTAATATCGATATAATAATTATTTTCTAAAATAAATGAATGATTTTAAGGTTTTTTTTAGCTCAACTAATCTAAACATTACTAAACTTCCATAAGTTATTATTATTATTTTAATATCAACTTAGTGACTAAATTGTAATGTTCTCAAAGCAAATAATGAAAAGAACTAAAAGAATATAATTTTTTGGGCTTACATCACTTGAGTATCTTTAGAGAGCCCAATTGAGATCTTTTTAGCCCATTTAGTGTGGGCCTACTTAGCCCATCTTCAAATTGGCAAAATAGTTAATAATTAAATAAAATAGATAACTTTTTATGCCCAATAATTTCATTTTTGTAAGGATTAAAAAAATAAATAAATAAAATTTGTGCGGTCAACAGAAACCCACGTTCTCTTCCTGACGCTAAGAGTACACCAAAATGAAATCACACTCAGTCGAACCTCATAGCACACACCTGGAAGAGAGAAATCACGAGTAACCGAGAGAGATCGAATGGTCGCATAGTTTTCCAATGAATGCAAACCGGTAAAGATAAATCGAACCTCACCTCTCATTTTAAGACACCCAATGAACCACGAATAATTCTCAAACATTCTCAATGCACAACTACTCGTCATAAGCTCACATGCAAGAAAAGGAAAGATGAAATATAGAAAGAAAATGACGGAATGAGAACAATTTACCCCGTCGGACATAAACACTAGTGAGACGAAAACCCCCTTCCTTCAGGTGTATAAAGGTAGTGC
Source organism: Cucurbita maxima (assembly GCF_002738345.1). NCBI lineage: Eukaryota > Viridiplantae > Streptophyta > Magnoliopsida > Cucurbitales > Cucurbitaceae > Cucurbita > Cucurbita maxima. The sequence goes on from NW_019272046.1 coordinate 2,003,975, forward strand.
AACGCCATGGAAGAGAGGACTAACGAGTCATAGAACACTTTGATGCACACGAGCGATAAACACCAAAATGGTGTCGTAACTTTGTCGGCCAAGAGGATGAACTGATTTATGGTACAAATCTCTGCGCTCAGGGATAAGTTAGGAAACTTAAACGTTATGATGTGGTATGTGTGACATAAATGATATGATATGATTTACATGCAAAATGACGAACTAGCATGAAATACAACCCCCATTTATGCACGAAAGATATGAGAAATGATATGATGATACATATGAAACACTAGCAGGGTTGTATTAAATGATAATGAAAATAGAGTAATGTTGGGATCTCATGCAATGAGGGATACCTCTTATCCTTCACGATAACACAAATGCGTACGTTACGAGACATAAAATTGTATATGTTTGCATTTAACCCTAATAGTGGGATCACTTACTGAGTATTAAATACTCAAGCGACGTGCTATTCTATTTCAGGTTAAGACAAGACATTCCTGTATGACTGATGGTGACATCGCAATTCGAGGACATGACACATGCATAGGATAATCAAATTTATTTTTCTTAAACGTAGGCTAGAATAGGATGTTTCTATTTAACCGTGAGGGAGGAGCGTCAATTTTATGGGTTTTGCTACTCTTGGGTTCTCCATCATGAAGAATGTATATTTAACCATTTTGCCCAAACGGATTCCTACTCCTAAATGAGCTTTCCAAAAAGCTTGATGAAGGATTCACGAACTTGAAAAGGCTCCCAACTAGTTCCCCCAATCCCAGTAGCCATGTCTGACTGCAAGAGATTTTTTGAAAATCTAATTGGAGCCTATGGACCATATCGTCCCTTCAAACCAGTCCCAATCTGGTACTCAAGGAGTAGTTTTCTTGAGGACCACGAAAGCAAAAGAGGTTAGGAACAAGGGTAATCGAAGGAAGTTTTTATCGAGTTTGTTTTTTTATAAATTTGGGGGAAACTCTACATTCTTCATCCACGATCCATAAAACTCAAAATTATGAGCGGAAGAAACGTGTATCATTCTACTTAATAAGAGATGATTATGTGTGAAAACGGGTAAGAGATCCAAGAAATTTAAACTCAAAATAGCCGCCTATACATAAATTCATAATTTCAAAACCATTTCTTAAGCGTGAGAGGAAAAAGATAAAAAGATTTCACGAAGGAATCAAGATCTAAAAATGTCTGGAAATATCTCCACAATAAGAAATTTTTATGTTTTTCTTTGACAAATAAGGTATTTTTTTATGAACTTTCGAGGTTTATAACTTTGGATAGTCCATAAAAAAGTAAATTTTTGGTTCTTAATTCTTTCTTGCAACATGATCCTTAAGTTTCATATAGGAATCGAAGGGAGAAACACTCTGTATGAAGCTGAGAAGGGCAAGTTTTTGAGGTATTGAGTTGGATAGTCGCTTCTTCTTCCCCTGTTTTAGAATGGCATAGGTGATAATTTTGATAATCTCTAAACCCTTTAGTTGCAACTAGAGTTGCTACTAGAATTTTATAGAAGTACTTAACTCTAAAGAGTTTTGCTATTGGCACGCCTTCGGACACTTAGGCCAACCAAGGACATTTAGTGACTCCCGTTTTTATTGTTGGCACGTCTTCGGACTTGGTTGGATGACTAGAGTGATGCATGAATGACAAGTATGAAACATTTATGTGTCATTTTGTAATGTTATAATATATTATTCTATAATTATGTGATGTTGCCATGATTATGTGATGATATAAGTACTATGTGATGCATGTACTTCTGGTATGTTATGTCATGTATGTGAATGTGCCATGTTTATATGTGCCTTTGAGACATTTTAGAGCTATGTATGATAATATTGAAAGTGATGTCATGCATACATATACATGTCTCATATGGTACAAAAAGAATGAGACTATCTTGTGCATCATAACCATGTACAATGTTTTTGAACTATGGGATCTCATGCATGTTATCTGTCACGAACACGAAATACATCCCCAATATATTTTGTATAGACACATACACCAAGATACGATGTGCTCTCCTTTCCATCTATTGGTTTCTAACAGTGTGAGTCTGCTAGTCCGTAGTCAAGCCCAGGAAGTACGTGAGCTCGCGTAGTGGGTTCAACATGTGCATGAGTTATGTGTAGAGAAGAATTACACGTTAAACCCTATCCCTAAAAGAAAGTAGAGTTCAAGGTACAGGTACAAAAAGATAAGTTCCACCATGAACCGTATAATGGCATGTGATTTACATTTCCCAACTTCAACCGTGAAATTACTTAAGGATTTTTAAATACTAGTAAAGGTAAGACACCCATATTCATTACTCTAGCTGACTAAATTTGATCCACGTTATTAAGAAACTTTTCTAGAGTTGAACTCTCTATTGATTACTCTCGGGGTTTATACTCTCAACTATTCTTCAAGAGCTACCTAACCTACTCAACTATTCTTTCTGTAATCAACTATCACTCAAACTCAAAACAAAACAAAACAAAACAAAACAAAAAGCTAACCGATCAAACCAACTGCTCAGTCAATTTGGTGGCATTAATTGAATAAATTGAATGACATTTCATCGGATTAAGTGTTAAAATGTATTCGATCCATTAAACCAAATTTCAATCTGCCATATGCTGTGTTTTAAACGAATCATATTTTTCCTAGCACTAAAGATAATTTGACATTGATGTAAGGTAGAGAGCCTAATAATCACAATTTATTAGGACATGCCAAAAATACCCATCTGGCTCCACTAAAAGGTTATGATTTGGTCCAATAACACGAAATGGATGTTGTTTTGAAGTCTCACTTGAGTACAGACAACATAAACTAGCTCTCTATACCCAGAACATGTAGCTACTAAAGACTTAGAAAAACAATCCAACTTTCACATGATCAATCATTCGTGAAGCGTTCCTAGCAGATCTTCATCACGGAATAGATAGAACCTGTAATATTAGATAACCCAATTATTCATCAAGAACTAAATAAAGAAAAGAAACAGGGAAAAAATTCAGTGAGCGAAATTGAAATAGTGAAAAAGTAGAAAGAGAAGAGACTTAGATGAAGAAAACTCTGACCGTAACCAACCATATGCCATATGTCTGATGCAAGAATAAGAATGATATTCGCATGAACTAGCAACTTCATTTTATTACAAGAAAACAACGAAGCAGGCAAGTATAACAACCACAAGCCAGATTCAGAACTACCCAAACCATAAACACAACAGAGAGAGAAATGGAGTTTTAGGGATGGCCCAATAGAGAACTCTAATGAAATAAATTCTAAATATATGTCAAGTGTTTATTCAATTTAATCCCAAATGTAAAAATGTTTCAAACTAGTCTTTCAGGTACTAATAATTATCAATTATAAACTTCTTGTAAATGAATATAAAATGTGACTGACGGTATTGACATGATACTCAGTGAGTTGGCAAAGACTTGAGTAGGAATTAAGTAAGTCAGAAGAGAAAAGGCCATTTTTTTCCAACTTTTTAGAATTTTGGAGAAGGAATTAAGACCCCTATACGAAGGCTTAGTTTCTCTCATAAATTTCCGTCAGCCCCATAAGTATTATGTCATATAAGCTTATTTAACAACATATCATCCACTATCAAATTGAAAAATGTTAAAATGTTGAGGGATCAAAGAGAAACTCTCTTTAAACCAAAATTAGGACTAACAGTCTAAAATTTTGACCTAAAATAGATCACACAGCAATCATGTCAACCTTTTAAAGGGCCCAAAATAATTTTATTCTACATCCCCAAGTAATATTAGTTGCTGAGCTTGCCTCTTCCTTCTCAATATCAGCAGCATCGTGTTTTTGTTCAACTTAAAATTAGAATTTAGAAAAAAGAAGAATGCATTATTATGTGTTTTGCTCTGTCCATACCACAGTTCATCGACACAATGTTTAGAGTTCCTACAATTGCAATTCCTATACCTGACTAGCCTATCTGAAAACAATTGTATAACCCAAATGCTGATGAGAACCATCAAAAACTAAGTTTCATGACCGAGCACCACCGACCTTAGTAATGTTAGAAACAGCCAATTATGCAGTACAAATAAATAGACAGGAGGCGTCACCACCATTACCAAAGACATTTCTTCTTAACAAATCAACGACAAACATGAATTGACCAAAGCACGGTAAAGTGATGAACATAAACTCATAACATTACAACTCCCTAACCCCTGTTAAAAAAATTCAAAAACATAATATTGAAATATTCAACTTAAGTTCAGCAACATGCAAGTTCAAGCACAACACAAGTTAAAATAAAAACTTAAGATAGCGATCATAGTAGCTATTAAATCATAAGAAAAAATGGCTCAACTACCACTTGAGGGCATTTAAAGTTTCTGGGTTAAATTTAGAACCAAATTCTAGAGCAAACAACAAACCGGAAATTCTCATAAATGAAAAAAGCAATACAATAGAACTTGTATACATACTGCTTCTCTCCAAGCTTGACTTCAGTTCCTCCATATTCTGGTAGAAGGACGGTTTCACCTTCCTTGACAATGACAGGGATAATGTTTCCATCTCTGTCACGAGTCCCAGGACCAACAGAGATAACTTTTCCAGAGTTGAGCTAGATGAAGAACAAAAATCAGTTCAGACAGAACTCAATAAATGAGCCACAAATTTTATGTTGCATAGCTGAACGACATAACAACTTTACACATGCTGGTTTATATACAGAAGTTTTTCCAACTTTGTCCTTCAATACAAGGACTGTAAGATTTGATTAAATCAACACAAGCTAAAATCCACGCAATGTTTGCCATTAACAAAACAACTATATGATTTTGAATCTAAAAAAGCTTGATGGAAGGAGGTATCCTAAACACTTCAGCAAAGCTCATCCAACAAAAAAAAAAACAACAACAAAACTGAAATAGATTCCGTGTTGAGCATTTCGGTCTTCAGTGATATTCACGATTTGAAAAGAAGAGAAAGGATATTATAAATCATATCATTGAACGGACTAACATTGAAATCCGGAGGAAATGAAAATTGTATATTCATCACTTGCAAGACTTCTTTAAATAGGCAATAACAATGTCTAATATTGAAATTAGTTAGATAATTACCAAATGAGATCACAAATCGAACTATAAGGGAACTAAGAACGAGAACAAACAAAAAAGTAACAGCAAATAGAACTAAACAAAAAATTATTATAAAACACCCATCAACGAAAATGACTCTAGACAGAATCCGTTGTCGCAAATTACCAGAGGCTCGGTAAAAAACAACGAAATCAAAAGCAAAATTTCAAGCGCAATTCGATTCTCCTACAGCAAACGACCCAGGAAACAAAAATTTCAGAGGAATTGAAATTGGGGAGAGATGTAAGGAAGATTCACCTTGCTGGACTTCTCAGGAAGCAAAATGCCGGAATTGGTTTTGGCAGGGGGAACAATCTTCTCGATCAGAACGCGATTCAGCAATGGAACTAATCGCTTCGCCATCTGAGGCAATCGGAGAAACTGAAACTCAGCCTAAACCCTAAGACCAACGTGGAGGAGGATTCTGCAAAATGCGCAAAGTTTTGTGTTATGGGCTAGGGTTTAAGGAGGGGTTTGGAAGCCTTCAGTGCTAAATTACGTACATAGACATTAGCCTATCCTTATTTTTATATTCGTCGAGGGTATTTTCGTCAATTAGCCGATCTCCCGTATGTTCTAGAAGGTACTCAATCTTCTTCTTCAAGTTATTTTTTTAGTCACAAATTCTTCTCAGTTCTCACGGGTTTTTTCACTTAATATTATGTCAAAATTATTCTAATTTACAAATTGTAAAATAAATTAAAATAAAATAATCATTGAATTTAGGTTAATTTATAAAAATATAAAACTTAATTCAAACACATGTTTTAGTTTACATCATACACTTTTTTTAATACCACTATTAAAAATGGAAAAATATTTAGACTACTCAATGCTTCGAATTGGTTAGGTGGATGATACGAGCAACTTGAAGAATAATTTAAGTTACAATCCACAAGAACGTATGAAATCAATCCCTAGCACTTCCTTGTAACACTATCTTGACCGACCATGTCAACCCAAAACTTGATCGTTCCTTTATTTTTCTCAATTTAACCCTCTTTCAGACCATTCTCATGAAAAACTTTATGGTTATAGAAACTATACCCTCTAAGAAATCTATCAAAGAAAATTTGAAATAAATTGGATATCGAAGCTCGAGAATAGAGGTCCCAAATGTCAACGAAGAGGTTAGTAGCCATCTTGGACTTTTCTTAAGAAATACTCGTAGGAATCACTTGGATTTCTGTATGAACCTTAACATAAGTATATATTAAGGGAATATCAAAGAAAAACATCAAGAACCATGAGTTAAGACCCTGAACCGATCAATTTGCTCAAGATTGGAATTGCCCACTAAATGAACTCTACTGCCCATGACATTTTAATGATAAGCATATTATGACATTTTAAGATTATATATAAAATTTGGTCGTCATTAGGCAAGGTTGAGTAGTTAAACCAAGTAACGGTGTAAAATGACCATAATGCCCCTAAGGTAACTCATCTTCTGTTCCTGATATAAATGACTTTTAAATGCTATAAAACTTTTTAAGTCCTATTTTATGATGATTGATCATTTGGTAAAGTTTCAAAGTTATTGGAACAGCTAAACCAAGAATTATGGGATAAAATGAAAAAAATGTCGGTAGGACTTTTTAAAATATTTCAAGGTCTAATACATCCTCTAAATGACTTAGGTACTTTTTATACGGCCTATTCCTAAGAACACATACGTATATTCAAGATTTTGATCTTGTTGATGAAAGTCTCACATTGGCTAATTTAGGGAATGACCATGGGTTTATAATAAAGGAATACTATCTCCATTGGTACGAGGCTTTTTGAGAAAGCTCAAAACAAAGCCATGAGAGCTTATACTTAAGGTGAACCATACTTAAAACAACGGTTATGGATTCATGACTAGTATCTTGGAGAACAAATTAGTTTAGATCATGATAAGAACTCACACGTAAACAACAGAACAGTTACCAAATGAAAGAATGGCTCAGGTGCGTGTCCTTTTTTTTCTTTTTTATTTTTCTATCGAGCACTTTGAGATAGACTATTTAAGGTTAAAATTGACTTTTGACATTTTTATCCAAGAAACTATGCATCTCTCTCTTCTTTTTCTTTGTTCCCTCTAATATTCCAAAACAAAATGATAACTCATCAATTACCTAATTGGATTATATATAATAAAAGGACCAAAATATCCCTCGTGATTTGACCAAAATAAGTCAAACTTAAAAATTAAAAGAAAAAGTAAGAAAATATATCTTTCAATCAAGTGTTACAATAAATTAGTTCCTATTAATTAGCTTATCATTAACTTTTCTTAAATAAAAATAAACATCCAATAAAAATTAACCTAAAAAATAATTTTGCAATCTCTAGGAAACACAACAAATTTAAATAAAATAAAATAAAATAAAGGTTAGTAACTTTTTGCTTTGGTTTATTTATTTATTTATTTTTCTTTTCCCCTTTTGCCCCTCTTTTCATCACCGTCCACAAAAGTATTTAGTGTCCTTTTGAATCATTCGCCTATTGAAAAAATATTTTTTTCTCGCTTTAAGGGTCAAAAGTCGTTAAGAATGAGAAGCTCTCATACCATGTTCAGAATGATATCAAAGCTTTTCATTCTTAACATGCTATCAGAGTAGGAGAAGAGGAAGAACAGAAGAAAAATGACCGAGATCGAAACAGAGGACGAACAAATAAATTGGGATCACCTTCCACAAGATATATCATCCTCTCAATTCTACTTATGTTTTTCATTCTTAATATGGTATAAGAGCTTCTCATTCTTAACATGGTATCAGAGCTTTTAACTCTTAATATAGTATCGAAGCTTCTCATTCTTAACATAATATCAGAGTTTCTCATTCTTAATATGATATCAAAGCATGGTTCGAAAATGAGAAAAGGCGCTGAAATCGGTGTAACCAAGGAAGTTTCCAAGGCCACCAAATAAGCCATTTTGTTTTTGAAAACAAAGAGAAAAGGCACCAAATCCTATGCAATTTGGACACACTCTTCATCGATTCTTGAGTTCTTGAGAGAGAGAGAGAGAGAGAGAGAGAGAGAGAAAGATGCAAATTTTGAAGTGAAAATAGAAAACCCATTAACCCATTAACCCAAAGGCAGCGACTTGCAAAAAGAGAGAGAGAAAAACATGAGATTGAAGAACATTACAGAGCTTCTTACCTTATTTTTTCTTCTTCTTCTTTTTCTTTTTCTACTTCCCTTCAATTTTCAAACAGAGATACCTACCTCCACCGTCGCCGCCGCCGCCGCCACCGCCATCGTCCGCCCCAAACGCCACCACTCTCCGAAATCCCATGACGGTGGCGCCGCCGTGTTTGAAGCTCAGAAGAGACGAGTCTACACTGGCCCAAATCCACTTCACAACAGATAAGTAATTCAAGAAGAGAGGATATGAAAAAACCCACAAAAATATCTTCGTTTTTCTTCATATATTATTATTATTCTTAGTATTATTATTATTATTATTAGTATGTTGAAGCTATAATTTTCAAGATATATGTAAATGAGATGTAATTAACATGATTGAAATCAATGAATATTTTGGTTTTGATTAATAATGTATGTTAATTCTTCTCTAATTAGGGTTTTTCCTTTTCCCATAAACTTTCCTCAAAATTTTAATTCTTCGTTTTTTCATTAATTATTTTCTTCCAAAATGTAAGCACTCTTTTCGAAGACGAGTCTGAGAGATTCCCTCGTTGAAATCTTAGACATTATACAAATTCATGTTCTAAATCTGAATCGTGAAATGAAAATGCCCGTGATAGCTCGTCTGATTTTTACAAATATCTCATTTTACTATAAACTTGATTGGACAACGCTTAGATTTGATTTTATCCCTCTTTTTCTTATCGGTCTAATATTTGTTTACTGAAGTCTTCCGGTTTTTTTTTTTTTTTTTTTTTGGTGTTTATATATATATTAATTTTTTTTTAAAATAAATGTGGGAGTAGTTATACCCTATGTTGTTTAATTTCTTTGTATAATGATTCCAAAGGGACCTACTTTCTTGTATCTCATAATTCTCCCCTCATCCACCATGTCATGTCCACCTCTATGACAACAACAAAAAAAAAAAAGTTAATTATATTACATTTTTCGATACTAATGTTCATGTAATTTGATACTTCGACCAACATCAACTATTCAATCCAAATTATAAAAATTGGGTTGGATCGAATTTTTGGAAAATCAAAATTTTAATTCAGTTTATGGGTTGATTTTTTTTTTTTTTTTTTGAGACCTGAAAATAAAGTTATAATCTAATCCAATCCTATCCTACCAAACTTTTAGAAAATTAAGAATATGGACTGCTTAATTGATTTTTTAGTTAGTAATAAAACATATATCGTGGATAAGTAACAATGTTTAAAATACTTCAACCTAACTAGGCCCTCGTGTGGCCGGATGGGCACCACTTGAGGGTCACAACCTACTCTATTCATAGTTAGGTTGTGACATTCTCCTACACTTAAACTAGTCATCATCCTTGATGACTTACTGGGGGCACAACCATTGTTAGGTCGTGACATTCTCCCCCACTTAAACTAGTCATCGTCCCCCGATGACTTACTTGGAAGAATTGTTTGAGGAAAACAAAGATTGAGTTAGATTGTGGACTATATTTAGGTTATCAGAGTTATTAACACAACCAATCCAAAATTTTAATTTCTAATTTTTCCATCTTATAGAAATTAATAATATATTTTATCCACTAAACATTTTTTTTTTTTTGGAAGATTTTTTGGGCGTGCCATACATGATACTTTTTTATTCTAAAAGTGAGACAATTTTGACTTAGAAACAAAGCATTCTTTTTTAAAGGAATATTTATTTACTTATATTTTATTGTGTTAAAGCAATATTTTTAAAAAATAAAATAAAATAAAATAAAATAGAAAGTAGAATAATTTGAAGGGTATTTTTGTAATGATGAAACAAAAATAATGATGGGAATTTGGAAAGTTGGAGAAAAGAGTGAGAATGGAAATGGCTCTCTTTTTGTTCCATTTTTTTTTTTTAATCTTTTCAACTTGCTTTTGCTGTTTGACCATTTCTTGACTTTTTTGCCCCTTTTCTTCCCTACCTCTCTATGCTTTCTTCTTCATGTGTGAGTATCCAATTCTATCCATCACTTAATTCAATGTCTTGATTCATGTCGTTCTATCTCATACGTTCGCCTCTTCCAGATAAGAACGTGTCATCCCGTCTTATCAAAAATACTTTAGACCTCTTTTAAAATATTCAAAAGTATAGTTACCATTGATATTACGTTTCAAAAATACTAATGAACTTTACAAAATAACATTAAAACGTTTGTAGGTAATCTATGAAGTGCTGGTACAACTTTTGTTTATAAAGGTAAACGGTGTTAATGTAATAAAAAAAGAAAAAACGAGGTCCCTTATTATTTTTTTAAGTAACAACAATTGTTTCCGTTCATCCCATTTGATCAGTTCGAAGCCAGTCGGATAATACATTTTTTACCGGCTTCAGGCCGACATTTCGACTTATCCAACTTGAGTATGATATGCTCAAATTCTTTCCTACTAGTTTCAACGCTTCCAAAGTGTTTAAGGTTGGTTGACTATCTACTATAATTCTAATTTTCTTAGTATAATTCTAATTTATGATTCTGGGAGTTCTTCAAGTAGAATTAAATTTCAGCGAGCAACGTTAAGCTAGCATCAAATTGTCGTAGTAGCTTCGACCTAGGTCAACCAAGTAAGTGACTTTACTATTTGGTTGGAAAAATTGTTTTATGTATGATGACACATGCACGGTGACCTTTCACGTGTTATGTGTAATATGCCTTAATATGTGATGTGATGTTATGTGTGTGTCGCCCTATGATATGTCAAATGATATTATGATATAAATGAAATGTCATGTTATGTTACGATAAACCATGTAATGTATGAGATGTCATGTGATATGCATGACATGCTATGATATGTTTTGAAATAAGAAAAGTTAGGATGCACAACCCCTATGACATGATTTGAAAGCTATATTATGAACGAAATGAATTATAAGAGTTCATTTACACATATTACCGAGTGTGATATGTGATGAAAGAATGAGGATTGTCTTGCATGATTTATTACGTCCTGATAAAAAATATGGGGACCCCATGCATAATTGTATATTCACGTACATCAGGAGATGTACACTCTTTTTTATGAGTATGAACACATACACTATGAGACAGGAATGGTCATCATGTTTACCATGATGTTATGACGGTTGTTATTCCCTCAAGGTGTTCGAAAATAGCCTAGCGAAGCTAACCGACTAGTAGAACTAGAGGGTATGCGAGCCTACTTAGTTGGTTCATGCTCGCATGTTTTGGTCGTGGGTAGAGAAGTACTACACACCCAATTTGTCAAGACTAGAAAGCGGTCTAAGAGAAGACAGTTTTAAATGATAGGTCCTGTCATTCTGTATGTGTTTGTATTCCTCGACTCTAATAGTGGGATCACTTACCGAGTATGTCTATGGGTTTCAAGATTATTTCAACACAATATTAAACTAAATTAAAAAAAAAAAAAAAATAGGGGAGAAGGTTAATTTTTAGAAACTGAAAACTAAGCTAAAATGGTTATAAAAGTTAGATCCAAATTCCATAACCAAAACGACAAGAAGGCATAAGATAGTGCCAAAGTTTTGAAAATGGTGTAAAATGATACCAAATAAGGACACCACCGATAAAGAAATAACATCCGAACTTCATTCAAGTGCTAAGTAAGAAAAGGTCTCTAACAAGAGAATGTGACTCTCGTAAATTTAAATTAGATATTAAAAAATTATGAGACTATAAATTGCCTATGCCGATTGAAATATAACATTAAAGAGAGAGAGAAATAAAGACATTTACACGGACCATTTTTATTTTTTCTTTGTCTTTTCGTGAAACTTAGACAAAAAAATCAATTAATTTACTGACGTCAAAAAGTTTCATCATTAGCTTTACGAGCATGTAGTAATAAATGTTATCGTTTTGAGTGTATGTCTTCATTTTCAATAGATATAAATTCAAAGGCTAACTTCAATATTTTTACCGTTTCACTCGTTGTTTTGTAGTTAAGTATATTTTGTGAAATTTATCTTTCACTATGCATTTGAATGAACGATTATGTAAACATCAGAAAAAAAATTTCCTTCTAAAAAATCATTAAAAAAATTTTATGTATAGTTTAGTAGCGTACTTTTTACTCGAGAAATTTGTTGAGACATTAATAAATATAAAACAACTTTATCACTTACATAACTATTCAAATTAACATTTTATTTATGTTACGTCTAATGAACTAATCATCGTTAGTAATCGATTAATAGTTAATGATTTTTATTTTTTATTTTTATAAAAAAAAAAAAAAAAGCATTTTCATGCATATTATTTATTTTTTTTCTCCTCTCAAATTTCCTTTTCACATAATTGCTTGGCAAATAGGGTTGCAGGTGATGTTGGCCACACCATAGTACTCTCTTGTTCTTGTTAGGTGCCCTAGAATTTAGAACACCTACGTAATATTTAAAATAAATTGGGAACAGCCAAAAAAAAAAAAAAAAAAAAAAAAACAATTTAAATNTCACATTAATTAATTATTATTATTATATTATACTTGAATTTTGGAATTTTAACTTTAATTTTTTTTAAGTTTTTTTTTTAATTATTATTATTATTTTGAAGTGGTAGCTTCTCATTTAGCGAGTTTAAAGTGACTAAGTAAAGTTAAAAAAAAAAACTAGAGACTCGAGATTCTTAAAATATAACCGCTGGATCAAGCTGAAAAGGCAATGTCTCAAAAAGATTCGAGGTTGTTTAGATTCAACGACTGGTATTTAAAAACTAAAGTCGGTAGCACCCTCATCGGAGAAAATATTTTTGAAAATTATTTATCTTTCCACAATGGTATGGTTTTAAAAATTCAAATTTTTCTAGAAAATATTCAACCTGTTGGATGATGAAAGTCTCAGATCCGCTAATTTAGTAAATGATCATGAATTTATAAGTGAGGAATACTAACTCCATTGGAGTGAGGCCTTTTGGGAAGCCCAAAGCCATGAGAGCTAATGCTCAAAGTGGACAATATCATACCATTGTCGAGAGTCGTGATCGTCTAACCCAACCTACCTTATTATTTATTTACTTATCTATTTATTCGCTTAATATTGTTGTTTTTGATATACATGTTGATGTATGTTTTATAGGGTTGTTGCATAAAATGTCATTTAATTTAAAATCACACCATACGTTAAATTAATATACTTTTTAATACTTTTTTTTTCCACATTTTAAATACAATTTATTTAAAAATTTGATGGGTAAATATCCTAATTTAAATATAAATGTTATATTTGAAAATTAATTAAAAATTAGAATTATGATATTTTATTTCTCTATTTTTTTTTTTTTTTCTGAAAATTGAATTATAATTTTTTATGAATATTTTCTAATTAGAGAGCTTAATTAATTAATTTATTTGTTATTATTATTAGAGAAGGAGCTTCATCTATAGTTACAATACAAAGGTAAAACATGAATATATCTTCAAAGTGATGAGAAAATTGGGATACTAGGTAAAGAAGTTCCAGCATCAACAATGAAAATATTGCCCGAAATGTATTCAGACGAATCGTGCACTAAATATCGAACGAGTGTTGTAAGTGCGGGATCAGAAGTTCCTAACGTTCGTAAAGGAACAGTTCTACGTATTACATTTTCAAGCCAATCTTTTCTTATAAGCTCCTCTGTATGCTCAGATTTAAACAATCCAGGAGATATAGAATTCACTCGAATATGGTGTGTTCCTAATTCCATGGCGAATACCTGTTACCATACATAAACTATAATTAAATAAATTAATTAAAGGGCTTTGTTGATACAAGAAATTATACCTTTGTTAGTGTGTTTAAGGCAGCCTTTGAAGCAGCATAGGCTAGAGCTCCAGGTTGTAGCACTCTATTAACACCAACCATTGAAGAAATATTGATGATGGATCCACCACGATTGGTATCACGCATGCGTATGCCAACATACTTTGATACCAACCAAGAGCCCCTAAGATTTGTGTTCATTACTTTGTTCCATTCCTCTTCTGATAGTTTCAATGGAGACTTCACACCACCTATAATGAAATGGTTATTTTAACGACCAAAATAGGCACAAATCTGTACGGTAACGGTTGATTAATTTAGGGGTTGATCATGCATTTATAAATAAGTAATACATCTCCCTTGGTACAAGATCTTTTGGAGAAACTAAAAGGAAAGCCATGAGAGCTTATGTTTGAAATAGACAATATCATATCTGAGAATGTTTGATTAATCCACCACACCCAAATGGTGGTGAGAGTTCTCTTATTTATAATCATTTACAGAATACAGAAATAAGGTAAATTACAAATAATAAGGAAATAGCGATAAAAGGAAAGAATAATAAATGAATACAATATATTTGCATTTAGTAAAAGAGAAAATATGGTAACCCGTAATGTAAGGCAAATATCTAGATATTTGCCTTAATGAACGGTCAACTATCCTTAACACCCCCCCGCAAGCTGAGCGTCGGATTTGAACGAACATGAAGCTTGGATCTGAAAAATTCAAAGAGAGGTCGAGAAATACTCTTTGTGAAGATGTCAGCAACTTGGAGATGAGAGGGTACATATTGTGTACGAAGTTTGCCAGCGATAACAAGTTCTCGAAGGAAATGATAATCTAGTTCAACATGCTTGGCCCGCTTGTGAGAAACAGGATTAGAGCTCAAAAAAATAGCACTTTTGTTGTCACATAAGAGTAAGGGCTGCTGTGAAATAGGGACCTTGAGGTCATGCAAAAGATGCGTAACCCAAAGAAGTTCAGCAGCAGTTGTGGCAAGAGCACGATACTCAGATTCACAGCTGGAGCGTGATACAGTAGGTTGCTTTTTGGCACTCCAAGAAATGAGATTGTTACCAAGATAAATAGAATAGCCGGATGTAGAACGACGAGTATCGGGACAACCAGCCCAGTCAGCATCCGAATAAGCGACTAGCGTACTAGGAACAGTGGATGGACGAAAGATAAGACCAAAGTGGAGTGTTCCTTTGACATAGCGAAGAATACGTTTGACAGCAAGAAAGTGATCTGCAGTAGGGGCATGCAAGAATTGACTGACAGAATTGACAGCATAGGCA
This sequence comes from Cucurbita maxima, assembly GCF_002738345.1. Taxonomy (NCBI): domain Eukaryota; kingdom Viridiplantae; phylum Streptophyta; class Magnoliopsida; order Cucurbitales; family Cucurbitaceae; genus Cucurbita; species Cucurbita maxima. Next base: position 2,019,279 of record NW_019272046.1, read on the forward strand.
ATATCTGGACGCGTGATAGTCAAGTACTGAAGGGCGCCAACAAGAGATCTGTAGAGAGTAGGATCAGAGAAAGGAGAACCATCAGCAGTCAGGTGTTGAGAAACAACCATGGGAGTGTGAACTGGTTTGCTATCGAGCAACTGAGCACGAGTAAGAATATCTCGAGCATATTTTAACTGACTGATAAAGAGACCATCAGGAGTGGGTGAAGCTTCAAGACCAAGAAAGTAACTGAGAGAACCCAAATCTTTGGTAGCAAACTCAGAATGAAGCTTGCGAGTAAAGCTGTTAATAAGAGATGAGTTGTTGCCGGTAACAATAATGTCATCAACATAAAGAAGCAAATAGATAAGGTTAGATTGCTGATGAAAGACAAAAAGGGACGTGTCAGCGCGACTACAAGAAAACCCAAGTGTGAGAAGAAATGAGCTAAAACGCTGAAACCAAGCACGAGGAGCTTGCTTTAAGCCATAGAGAGCTTTCTTTAATAGACAAACATGCTTTGGAAATCGAGGATCAACATACCCAGGAGGTTGTTCCATATGAACACGTTCAATAAGCGTTCCATTGAGATTGTATGTACACGAAAGGTGATTTGGAGGTCAATAGGGTGGAGCCGAAGAGTAATCAATCGGCTCTGCCTACGGCACCCATGAAAACTGCCCTCAGCGTCAAAGCCAACAAGGGTGGTGAAGAAGAAGATTAGAGAATTCAAAACCCATTGAAAAGAAAGAATCGGGGTTGTTAAACCGAGAGGACTCTGATACCATGAGAATGTTTGATTAATCCACCACACCCAAATGGTGGTGAGAGTTCTCTTATTTATAATCATTTACAGAATACAGAAATAAGGTAAATTACAAATAATAAGGAAATAGCGATAAAAGGAAAGAATAATAAATGAATACAATATATTTGCATTTAGTAAAAGAGAAAATATGGTAACCCGTAATGTAAGGCAAATATCTAGATATTTGCCTTAATGAACGGTCAACTATCCTTAACAATATCATTGTGGAGAGTCATGATTCCTAACATGGTATCAGAGTCATGCCATTAACTTACTCATGCTAATTGAATCTTCAAATGTCGAACAAAGAAGTTGCTAGTCTCGAAAGTGTAGTCAAAAGTGACTTAAGTGTTGAACAAATGGTGTACTTTGTTAGAGGGCTCCAAAGGAGTCGAGCCTTGATTAAGAAGAGACTATTCGAGGGCTCCATAAGTCTCAAGGGAGGCTCTATGGTGTACTTTGTTCAAGGGGGGATTCTTAGAAGGTACAGTCAAAAGTGACTTGAGTGTCGAACAAAGGGTGTACTTTGTTCGAGGATTCCAAAGGGAGTCGAGCCTCGATTAAGGAGAAGCTGTTTGAGGGTTCCATAGGTGTCAAAGGAGGCTCTACGGTGTACTTGGTTCAAGGGGAGGATTGTTGGGAGAGGAATCCCACCTTGACTAATCATATGTTTATAAGTAACGAAAAGCCATAAATACCTCTTAACCCAGCGTTGTTAACCAAGGCATCAATGAAGCCAAAAGAATCCCAAGCTTTTTTTATGCATTTCTCAATAGTCTTTCCATCAGAAGTAACGTCAAGTTCCAGAGCCACAGCTCGGGGGCTCTCCATCGCCATCGAAGAGGCCGACGAAGCTGAGAAATCGAGTCGATTAATTTCATCGCATAAAGAACGGAGACTATTGAGACGGCGTGCAGCAGCAATGATTTTGCATCCAGCTCTAGCTAGATCAAGACAGAACTCACGGCCGAGGCCTGCGGAGGCTCCGGTCACCATCACGACTTTGCCGTTTAAGTTGTTCCATGGCTCGAGCTGAGGAGGAAATTGTTGTTGGATAGCCATGGCCTCTCTGGTTTGATGAGAAATGGAAGAAGCCATAGAGCCTTACAAAATGGGGAACAGGGAGAAGGATGCGGGTTGGTTTTGATTTGTTCGTGAGAAATGTTAGGAGATGCAATGGAAATATATAAAGGAAAAAATTAAACAAATACGGATCATTATCAAATCTTATATTATCGACAATGGCGGTTTGAATAAATAAATAAATAATGAAAAAAGAATTGAAAGAAGCATAAGATCCAAGTTTCATCTTCATTTGAATTTTATTTTAAATAATCTAATACAATTTCGTAATTTGAATTTACTAGACTATGGGTTAGTTACGTTTACCGGATGAAACATGTAACACCAAGGTTAATTTTATTATAAAGTTTCAAATGAAGTATTTTCGCATTAAATATTCATGATATGTATACAGTAGCGACCTTAAGTTTAAATAGAAATTTAGGGTCGTCATACGAGCTCCCAATTTTTTTTTTATTTATTTATGAAAATCGAGAGCTTGAATCCAAAAAATGAATGGCTTATAACTTGAGTTCATGTGATCCCCAACTCCCTTTTTACGGCCTAATCATTCATCGACTTTGAGTGCTTAAATTTGAAAAAGCTTCTCGGTTCGTCCCTTCACCAACTTCAATTCCTCATCTCCATTATTGAATATCTAAGTAGCAGAGATTCTTAGGTCATGTCAAGGAACTAGGCATATGGACTGAGCCTAGCATATTGATGCCTTAAGTCACCCTAGACCTTCCTTCCATTTTGTTATACCATGAGCTTAGAATTCCTCACCTCGATTGGTGGGATACCTTGCCTCAATTGACAAGATAGACACATGATATTACTCTTCTAATGGGTTGCATCACGATTTTGTATCGACCATGTGATCTAGATTGGTCTAAGTTAGGGGAGTGTCCTAGGTTCAAGATTTATGACTACGTATTATGTGTGGAAATGGACGTGGGTTTCTAGATAGGACTCAAATACTGTAAACTCATCTTGAGAGAGACGAACACCACATGGATACATAAGATGGGACCTAGGCATAGACTTATTAAGGACTTTGAACTTAAGTTCTAAGGAACGAACCGTTATGAATGTACAAGCCTAATGATCAAGTTAAGAGTGAGGTACGTTAGTTGCTCATTAGGATTCTTTACTATTTTTTTTTTAGTAATAACTATATGCTAGTCGAGGATAGGAGTTGCTTGGAGCAAACAACTATAGAGACAATCTTAGTTCAAGGTCTCCTCTCGTATTTGTGTATTTTTTTCAATCATGTCTTTTGTACACTGTCTCCCTTCCCGTGTTTGGACACAAACATTTCATTTTGTATAATGTAAATATATATGAATATTTCGAGTATATTTTATCTTATAAATGTCTCGATTTCTTGCTTTTAATTTTTTGTGTCACTTTAAGAGCTCAAAACTTAGATAGTGAAGGACTTCGAGAGGTTAAAATAGTGGATAAGTCGAAGTAGGATGACCGTTAACCATAGTCAACGTTTCACTTTATCTCTTTAATTTTTTAGCAACATTGAAGAAAAACATTTTTTTCCTAAAATACTCACTTGCTTGGGAGATACATGACAGCTTGTCGTTTTTGTTAATTAATTATTATTTTTTATTTATTATTATTTCTATATTATTTGTAATATAAATATATATAAATTATTATAATTAGAGAACTTTTACGAGGCGTGTAGATTCAACCATTATTTTCCATTAATTCATTAATTAAAATTTTATTTAAGAGAGCACGATGGTCACATGCTCATTAATTTATTAATTAATTAATTAATTTAAAATTTATAAAGTGGGCTTGGGAGGGAAGATATTATTTATTAGTTGATTTTTTATTTATGATTGGAATTGGAAGTCATATGACTTCTATTTCATTAAAATATTATTTTAAACTTAACAAGAAATTTCTTTGCCAATTAATTTATTATTATTATTTGGTTGGAGGATTTAAATTGGGCTAAATTAAACGGGATTAAGACATTTTTTAGATTTAACTCAATTTTTGTAATTATAAATTTTGAAATAAACTCAACCATAAATTTTTTTAGGATCATTTATTTAATTTTATTTTATTTTAATAAAAATAAAATTTAGTTTGTAAAAAAATATTTACTTATGTTAAAACATTTAACCCAATTTCAATATATATATTTTTAAAATTAACTTCTAAATAATTAAAAAAATATATTTAAAGTATGGTTGGAGGATAAATCATTTAAAAAATAATCTTGAAATTAAATAAAAATGAAGTAAATAAATGTATATATAATTATATCATTAGCAAAAACATATATTTTAAACAATCCAATCAAATATCAAAATGGGTTGCTTGCACACATTGTCAAATACATACCACACGCATTATAAATACTCAATAATTAATCTCTTTAATGAGTTACCTAAATTTTAACGGTATCGAAATGTCGTAACTCGCGAGTTGATGTATCTATGTTCAAATGGTGTATAAGCGAGAGTTTTTGGAGATTTTACCCCAACTGATTCACGGTGTCTCATAAAATTATTTGGTTAATATTACACTCTCATTAGTTAAAAGTCGACAACACACAAATATAGAGTTTCCAACTGATTATCCGTAAGATATGACATATATACCATACAAATCGTGAATCACGACCTCAAACTATTTAAACTTATACATTTAGCTTAATTTAGAGTCTTAATAAAGAGTTAAAAACTCTATACCAAAGAGAAATTTCTTAGCCAAATGTTGCACCTACAAAATCGCCACGGCATGTATGACATGTTTAATATGTGTCAAAGTTTATTTAGAAATATTCATATGTAAACGATGTCATGGACTTAAACGTTAACATCAATAAGACAACAAAATTGAAATAACAATAATTTAAAAGAAATGCTTATGCCGAACATGATTTATCTCAATGACCTTCAATAACGACTCTTCACCTGTCATGAGTGTCTCACCTTTACTTAGAAAAGAAATAACAAAAGTGACTTGAGTAATTAAAAATAGTACATAGCCTCATTATTGGGATGAGAAAATGAAATCATGGAGAGACCTATCATTTCATAAACTTTCCTTTGAGCTCTACTTTTCAATCTTGGCAAGGTTGGATGTATAGTATTTTTCTATACGCACCTACGCACGTGTAAATGGACCCACCATGCAAGCTCATATACATACTCCCTAGGTTTGACTACGGGCTAGTACATGCTCACATTATCGGAAGCCTCAAAGATCAAGAAGTGCATATAATATCATGGTATATGTGTCCATACTAATTATATTGGAGAAGTAAAAAAATGCATGAGGTCCCATAGTTTTTAAATCATGGTGCATACTTGTGATGCAAATCATACTTTCATTCTTTTTATGATATATCTTTCCTATGAGAGATGTGTGTATATACTTTACATATCTCTTACGGTTAACATACATAACTTATCAATGTCTCATTAAGCATAGTGTGAACATGTTATAATAATATATGTGACATGATATATGGAACTGTCTGCATCATATAACATTTCTATCATAACGTAATTTCATAACATAGTATCATAAAAATATGATACGTATAAGAATCATAGGGTACACACCATTCATACCGCCCACAAGTCATCCAACCAAGTCCATGAGTATCCAACAGGAAAACAACTTATTTGGTTAGTTTAAACTAGATTCACCATAGTTTCTTATTCGGCTTGAATATGCTCCTTGAAATTCAATGCCACTTAAAGAAGTCCCATGACATCGGGTTAAGACATAATAAATGACTTAACTCACTTAACAACATCAACTAATTCAACTTTTAGCCCGGCTAACCTTAAACCAACCCTCCCAATAACATCAAAAATGGTTCTAGAAGAATCCTAAATAGTAAGAGAGTGTTCAAAATCCAAACCTAAGCCAAATGAGCCACTTAAGTTGAGATAGAGTCGATAGGAGTATCGAGATAAGGTTATGGGTCGGAATTGTGTTGGGTGTAAGCTTTATGAATTGGGCTAATGGTGGGCAACTAGGCTATGGACTGTGCATCATTGGGCTAGGTTGGCAGTTGCAGTTTGGGGTTGGAGTCATCTAGGTCGCAAGCGTTGCTAGTATTGGTTGTATTACAAGAATTTCTATATTGCATCAGGTTAATGAACAAATATTTTTTTGTAGGTGAGATCTCATGCATTTTCATGCTCACAAGTACGTTAAACATATCCCTTTTATTTTTTATAAAATTAGACAGCATGAAAGTGATGCATGTCCCAAGGGGCTCTATATGCATAAAAGTGATGTTTGTTGGTCGATTTGTATGAAAGTAATGTACATCTATGCATGAAAGAGATGCATATCTAGTAACACCTCGGGTATGAATGTAATGCTTGTCAAGCGGATTTAGTGTACGTATGCATAAGAAAGTTTAAATAACTTGTATAAAATAAAAACTTTATTTTAAAAGTTTAAATAAGAAAAACTAATACTAGAAAAAGAATTAAATCCAAATCCCAAGTCCCAAGTTGAGCCATCGAATCTTTTCAAAATCAACCAAATCAATTTCCCACATCGTCCCACCGCCGTTGAACCTCCTGTCAGATCGACCGGCGCCGAACTGGCGGACGACGTTATTGGCAGAGCCAGCCACATAAGCACATTCCGTATTTTATTCATCTTAAATTTCCAACGTTTAAAATATATTTTTTAAACACTCACGGACAAAAAAATAAAACAAAAAAAACATTCAAAATATTCTGTTTTTTTTTTTTTTTTTTTTTTTTTTTTTTTTTTTTTTTTTTTTTTTTTTTTTTTTTTTTTTTTTTTTTTTTTTTTTT
>NW_019272046.1:2026517-2082870 GCF_002738345.1 Cucurbita maxima
TTTTTTTTTTTTTTTTTTTTTTTTTTTTTTTTTTTTTTTTTTTTTTTTTTTTTTTTTTTTTTTTTTTTTTTTTTTTTTTTTTTTTTTTTTTTTTTTTTTTTTTTTTTTTTTGTATATTTCATTTATTATTCACTGGGGGAGGGTAAAAGTGTAAATTAATCGAGAGACGACATGAAACCAATTAAATAATTGCACTAACATTTAATTTATGGGAATTGTTTAATAATATAGCACAAAGCAATGGAACATCCTGGGGCTTGCAATCAATTTCTAAAAGAACAATCTTCCAAAAAGATGATAAACTTGGAGCATAAAAGATGATAAACTTCTTGCAACTAATAAGCTAATAAATAGTAGAAAAATAGTAATTTTTTCTTCAAAGAGATGAGAAAATGGGGAAACCAGGTAATGTAGCTCCCGCATCGACAATGTAAACGTTACCCGAGACGTACCTAGAAGAGTCGTGCACGAGATAACGGATGAGCGATGTTAGCGCTGGATCAGAAGTTCCAAATGTTCTTAGAGGGGTAGTTTTGAATGCTACAGTCTTTAGCCAATCTTTCTTTAGAAGTCCCTCTGTAATCTCAGATTTAAAAAGTCCCGGTGCTATAGAATTTACTCTGATGTTGTGTGGCCCTAATTCAAGAGCCATAACCTGCATAACCAAATCAAGTATAACATGAACCACACGCATTCAAGAACGCATAGTGAAAATTGAAAAGAAAATATCATCGACTGTTTGTTTAGTTGGAGATTGTGAAGGAAAGCGATTCGAATCTCAGACTTCTCGGTAGAAGGCATAAGAGTTAACCAGTTGGGTTGTTCTAGGGATGATGGTGGTATGAAGATTTTGATAATCTCAAACAATTTGCCAATCCAACTTTTAAAATTGATCTCATGAGCTACACAGTTCTTCATATGATGAATTCATAAACTAAACACAAACTGTGCAAACTTATGCTTCTAACTTCTAAGCAATTACCAATTCAGTACACATTTCAAGCACAAACTACATATATATACCTTCCCATTTCCCACCTACCAGCTTGGATTTACACAAACTAAAGTTGATTAAAACTAAAAGACAAACAACACTCCCACAACATATAGAGGAAGAACTAGTTCATACAAAGAAACATTACCTTTGTCAAAGTGTTTATGGCTACCTTTGAAGCAGCATAGGCAAGGCCACCAGGTAGTTGCCCTCTTTCAATACCAGAAATCGAAGAAATACTGATCACCGATCCGCCTCGTTTTGTGTCACGCATGCGTGTGCACACATGTTTCGATACTAACCAAGATCCTTTAATATTTGTTCCCATCACTTGATCCCATTCCTCTTCAGACAATTCTAGAGAAGTCTTCACAGTACCTACATGGTATAATGAAATGGCCATTGAAATACAGAGTTAACAATATAAGCTTCTTCAACTAAAATCAAAGAAGAAATTAAGTAAATCTAGCCTCCTCTTTTTCATATCTAGCATGTATATTCAGACATTTCCCTCTTCTTGAAGATCAAGTCATAATCCATATTTTGCAGCAATCAATTGAATATTCAACAGTTCCGACAGCGAATAATGTCTATAATCGAGCTCGACCAAACCCTACTAAAAATTCGATAAGTTTCCTAGATATTCAAACAGAAACAGGATTCGAATCCGGAAGAAAACTACCTCGAAAACCTGCATTGTTCACCAACGCGTCAATAAATCCGAACGCATCCCATGCATTTCTGACGGATTTCTCGATGCTCTTCTCATCTGCACTAACATCGAGCTCCACAGCCACCGCGCGTGGGCCATCAACCGCCGAGACGGAAGAAGATGAAGCAAAATCGAGTCGATTAATTTCTTCACAGAGAGATTGAAGTCTATCGACTCGCCGAGCGGCGGCGACAATTTTACAACCGGCTTTAGCAAGATCGAGACAAAACTCGCGACCGAGGCCGGAAGAAGCTCCGGTGACCATCACCACTTTTCCGTGCAGCGTGTTCCAAGGCTCGAGGTGAGTAGTAGAAGGTTGCTGGACCGCCATAAGTCCCGGTGAAGAAGCTGCAAAGAAACAGACAAAGCAAACAGAGAGGAGGAGGAGGAGGAGAAGATTGGTTCAACAAAAGGCAGCAATGGAAATAAATAAATAAATAAAAAAACGTGTGTTTATATTGTTCGCACGTGTGATCCTACACCTACCACCGGTTTAAACGTGTGTTTATATTGTTAAGCTCACGACTTAATGAAGTTTGTTTTCAAAATTAATGCATATTAATTAGGCATTAACGGAACAATTAAGGATATGGTTTAAGTCAACAAAGTTACATAAATCCACTTTATTTAATACCTTGTTAGCTATAATAATAAAAATAATGTTTTTTTCTTTTGAGAATAATAAAATGAGTTATAATTGTAATATAGGTTTTATAAAGTTTTTTAGTCATTAACACAATATTTTATGTCATTGTTACATTCAGCTTTTGTCCAACATTACCACATATTTCTATTTAAAAGGGTAATTCTACTTCAACCCTAATTTTGGAAATTATCGCAGTCATGACATGTTTTTCAAGGTTTCGAATCACATATAGCGACAGAGACTAACACAAATTTTTATTTTTCGAATCACATATAGCGACAGAGACTAACACATATTTCTCGATGCCATGACCAAGTGAGCTGTGATGGCCGAAGACACTCCGTCACATGGAATGACATCAAGATGTATGAGGCATGTTAATTAAGAACCAAGATGAGTCGATGAGATGCGAGTTACATTGAGAGACCTTGGCCCCAAGTAGAGGCAAGGTCGTTTCGAATGACTTGGATTGTGCACAAGCGAGGTCAAGGTCTGTGCGGTAGAACAAGCGTGTAGGCGGGGCCAAGACCTTGTTTAGCAAACAATTCAATATGCACGAGCAGTCACTATGTGTGGTCGAACAAGCTTGGATTCTACACAACCAATGTTTGGTTGACGAAGAAAAATCTCGCTTAAGGTCTAACGAAGCCATGAAGTCAGGTAAAAATGAATACGAGACTTGAGTTTCCCATAAGCCTTGTAGTGAAAGTGACAAGATCACAGCAGCGCACAGTTGAAAAAGTACGACCATGTTAGTGGTATGAGAGCCACACTTTGTGTGTATAGTCAGACAAGATAGAGAACCTAAGGGTTAACTAAGACCTTGCAAGAGTGTCAAGAGTGTCAAAATGGGCAGGATAGTTGCGAGTGAGAATTAGAATCGATTGTGGGTTCAAGCTAAGACTCCCCGAAGTTCATTAGTTTCGTGTTTCGACACCTCAATGTGAGAGATCTACCTGTCAAGCTAGAACCAAGCTCATTTGCCAAGGGCTTGGGCTTCCAATGTGGGCAAGAGATGAAATAGAAGACACATCCAGTTGGGTGTATTCCAAAGAAGCCGAGGGTCAAGACAAAACAAGCATTGACCAAGTGCCAAGTTGAGCATAATGCAAGTCCTTAGGGGAACGACCTTGCTGTAGAGAGGCAGCCAAGTTTGAGTGGGATAGGGCCTGAGTGAATGGGTTTCTCACCCTGTGAACATGCTCCTAGGTGCAAGCACGCTTGTATTCCTTGGGTCATTGCCTCGAGCCTAAAGTGGGTAGTTTCACAAGAGTTATCAAGACTAGCATTCGTCGAGATTGAGAATCAGCTGGAAGTGGGAATGGAGAAGTGAAGCTGCAAGAAGACCATCGAAGTGTCAAGGTAGTGATCACCACATGAAGGTGCCCAATCAAGGGTTGGCTGAAGTGTAGCACCAACATGGGGCTGGGTTACAAGCTTTCAGACAATTCTACTATATAGGTTTGTGCAACGATGAGTAAATGATGTGGTTGGTTTGCGAGCTGATGTCTATTGACCGAGGAAATCGACATTGGTGAGAGAAAATTGTTGAAGGAGAAAAAACAGGTCGAAGAAAAATTTGTTGGAGAAGAATGAAAACAGAAAGCATAAGAAAATAACAGAGAGTACGAAAGCTTGAGATTTGATTTTGCTAAAATAAACACGGTACTTATGTTTCTCATTTAATTTGACTATTTAAAACAAATTACATTCTAAAGATCGCCCAAATGGCAAGCAAAAAATACTTTATTCCCCTGTATGTGTACCTTAATTCAGGGTGTAGTTTAAATCAGGTAGCCTAAAAAACAGAATTCAACTAAGTTTAAGGAAAACGTGAATAACCTAAATAAAGAAAAGCCACAGCCTTTTATCTAACAATCTACTCCTAAAGTTTTGGTATATCTACCTTATTATTTGAAATCAGATCTTTGAACGAAGTTCCTAAAATTTTCCCTGCGCTAGAGACTTGGTGACTTGGTGAAAATGTAGTTCAAGCTGTTTCTCTATTCTAATGAAGTAAATCTTGATAAGCCCCTGATCTGCACACTCTCAGATGTAATGGAACCTGATCTTTATGTGTTTACTCCGGTCATGCAAAACTGGATTTTTGATCAGGAAGATTGTAGCTTTGTTGTCCACGTAAAGCATTGGTGGATCGCCTTCTTTTCCGATGAGTTCTTCCATCAGCCACTCAAGACAAACTCCTATGTTGTCGTCGTCGAAGCGGCGATGTACTTTACTTCGCAAGAAGACAAAGCAAAGATGCGCTTGAGAGGAAGTAAATCATCTCCCTGCACAGCAGATCGCGTCACCTGAGAGGAAGTAAATCATCCCGCTGGTGCTCCTACGATCATCAACGTCATCGATCATGTCACTATCACTGTAGCCAACCAGCTCAAGCTTCTCCTTTCCTCTCCCTGCACAGTATCTCACACCCTAGCCTCTGGTTCCAGCCACATAGCGCAGAATGCGCTTGACAGCCTCAAGATGCTCCTCCCTAAGTGCTTCCATAAATACTCACATATCCAATTGGAATATGCGAGGTAAGGGCGTGTGTTTACCAAATAGTGCAGGCTCCCGACAATGCTGCGTGTCGACTGTCATCGTAGTGCCGACCTTTCTTAGCTGGAGTCGGGCCTCCTTTGGCGTCCTTGTAGGGTTACTGTCCGCTAGCTCAGCTGTGTCCAACTGATTATTCACTTACGCACTTTGGCAGATGGTGATGCTGGCAATACTCTATTGCACTCCAATGTTGAGGTAGTAGTTGAGCACGCCGAGATCGCTCATCTTGAAGTTCTTTGACATCTTCCTCTTGAATCTTCCAAGAACTTTCATGTCACCTCTAGTGATTATAAGGTCGTTAACGTACACTCCCAAAATAAGACGCTACTCACCGTGGCCATGCGTGTGCATGCCTTGCTCAGAGGCACAGTGCTTAAACTTTAGCGACAGTAGGGTACTATCAAGCTTCGCATTCAAGGCTCGTGGTGCTTGCCAAAGCCCGTAGAGTGCCTTGTTTAAGTGCAGTACCATGTCAGGGTTGTCGTTGTCCAGGAAGCTAGGTGGTTGTTGAACATAGACAGTCTTCTTCAGCTCTCTATTGAGGAAAGCGGACTTCACGTACATGTGGTTGACCTCCCAAGAGCAATGTGTCGCGATTACCAACAATAGGTGGACGGATTCCAACCTTGCCACCGACGCGAATACCTCTTCGAAGTCTGCTCCTTGCTTCTAGATGTAGCCCTTCACCACCAGACAAGCTTTGTATTTCACAACTTCTCCCTCTTCGTTCCGCTTTAGTTTGAACATCCATTTGAGCCCTATGGCTCGGCGTCTTGATTGACCAAACTCCACGTCTTGTTCTCAGTGATGGACGTCATCTCTTCTTGCATTTCCTTCAGCTAGCACAGGTTCCTTTCTGCTTCGGCGAAGGAGTTTGGTTCATCCATGCTGATGGCATGCAGTTCATCCACTTCTTTTTTGAGCTCGCACGTCGCCAGTCCTGGTAGTTCACCCCCTCCTAGTAGATCTTCAATCCTTCGATATCTGGCCACCAAACTGTCATCATGATCGGCATTCAGTGTCAAGTCCGCAGTACGTGGTGTGGTGAACTCCACTTGTTCAAGAGGCGTAGCAAGAGTTGTGGTTGGTGTTGGCGTAGGCGTGTCCAGTGCAGCTGCTGGCGGTGGTGACAGTGCCAGACACTGTGCTCCTCCTTCTCCCGGCTCGGTGATGAAGTACTCCACCGTGAATTGATTTGGGTTTTGGTTCACCTCGATCACATCATTCCACTGCCAGAAGGTGTTCTTGTCAAAGATGACGTCGCATGACACGTGAGCTCATCCCCCCACAGGGTCATAGAGCCTATACGCCTTGCTCTCAGGTTCGTAGCCGATGAAGATGACCTTTAGCCCCCTAGGATCAAGCTTCGCAAGGTGGGGATGCATGATCTTCATGTATGCGACGCAGCCGTACACTCGGAGATGATGTATCGTTGGCTTCTTATTGTACCAGGTCTTGTGTGGCGTCTTCCCGTCTAGGCTTAGCATTGGAGACCAATTCAAGAGATAGACAACTGTCATGACCGCCTCTCCCCAGAATCTCCCGAGCATCCCGACCCTTATCAATAATGACCTTGCCGTCCCGATGATGGTATGATTTTGGGCTCTACCACCCCCATTCTACTGAGGGGAGTACGACGTCTTTAGATGCCGCTACATGTCGAGCTCGTTGCAGTATTTGTCGAAGCTCACCGAGGGGAATTCTCTACCTCGGTCTGTGCGCAGCACTCACATCTTCTTCTCGTATTCAGTCTCTGCTCATGCTTGAATGCGCTTAATCGCCTCTACCACCTCACTTTTTTGCTTGCAGCAGGATCAGCCACATGAAGCGGCTTTTTTCATCGACCATTAGAAGGAAGAGGGTCTTGCCGCCTGGGGTTGCCGGCTTGATGGGTCCACAAATATCGCCGTTCACGAGCTCCAACGGCTCACCGACGCGGTAGGATACCTGAGACGGAAAGGGGGTGCACCTCTACTTGTCAATGAGACACCCGTTGCACAGCCTGTTCATGCCTTCGATTGTTGGCAAACCGTACACCATCTCCTCCTTGTGTAGTTTTTGTAGAGCCGAGAAGCTCAGGTGCCCATACCTAGTGTGCCACCTCCAAGCTACTTCTTCGGTCCTGGCAGAGAAGTTGACCGACTGCTCAATCTCCAACTCCAGGATGTAGAGGCGGTTTGTCGTGCACCAAACTTGCTTAAGCAACTATCGTCGATCATGGTAGATCTTGAGTAGCCTACGCTCGATAGAAATTTAGCATCCGACCTCATCGAGTTGACCCAGGATCACAAGATTAGCATTGAGCCTCAGGATGAAGTAGACGTCGGTCAGCGTGCGGTGCTTGCCTCTCTTGCCGACAGGATGGTGTTGCGCCCTTCGATCTTGACGACGGAGCCGTCAACGAACTTCACCGTCCTGCAAATCCCTGAATCGAGCTTGAAGAACGTAGACCTAGCCCCAGTCATATGGTTTGTTGCCCCTGTTTCGAGGACCGATCGCCTGTGCTCTTGCTGCTCGCCTCTTTCACCAATTTGAGCGAACACTCGCTCCTCAGTCGATGTCCTTGTCACGCTCAGCTGGAGCTCTTCCTCGAGATCTATCGACCCCTCACCGACAACACTCACTGAGTAGTTACGCCATCGGTTACCTCCGTGGATTTGGAATTGGAATAGGGGACATTGGATAAGACTGATGTTCTCACCGTGAAAAGAGCCTGCTCTTCCTTCTCAGATTGAGCCACATGGACCTTCTCTTTTTTATTGAGCTTGCTCCATCAATTCTTGCTCAAGTGGCCTTTCTTCCCGCAGTTCGAGCACATCGATTACTTCTTTTGATCCCCTTCTTTTCCCTGCACGGGCCCACGAGATTTCCATTGCTTCTTACTGACTTTGCCGCTAGAGGACCCGTTGCTCTCGCCAGAGTTTTTGTGGAGCTTCCTTGCTCGACATTGCACAATCTTCCGGTCACCTCTTCCACCGTTAAGTCATTATGCTCAACGTTGCGCAGTCTTTCGATCACCTCTTCCACCATTAGGTTGTTCACGTCAAGTAATGTCTCGATTGAAATCGCTACTTACTCGAGGTGATCTAGGACGACCTACTTATAGAATATTCCCGTCGAATACATATTTAAATTGGTTTGAAAAATCCTCTAAAATCAAACTATTCTTAAATTAATAAAATTTATTCTAATTCTATGTTTTTCAATCTGGTCAAGTGAATAATAATAGGTTATTATGATTTCGAGAAAGCCGCTATGGTGAAATCAATAGACACACTGCTCTTAGGATAGCCGAACACGGGGGAAAGATCATTTATACCGATACTGACAAGATCATTTTTCGAGCAATGGGTATACTCAAGAATTTCATTAGTTTTGTATCAACGTTCTAACAAAAATACTTTGTATGCAGCAAAAATCCTAGGTTCACCAGGGGAAATGCATTAAAAAATGGCAAATTCTGTTCACATATATTATTGGTTAACTATTGTTACTTCCAAATCTTTCTTTTTCTTATCTCTGTATTTTTTTCTTTTAATTTTATTAGTAATTTAATTAGATAATCTTAACTAATTTTTAATCCAATTCTTTGCTATTAATCATGTAACTAAGGTAAAATTGTTAAAATTGTTAGCATTTAATTTCTAACTCAAACTAAATAATTGCATCAGTGAAAATCTAATATATAATTGATTGTAATATCTCGATAATAAAATGAAATGAGAATAAAAAAATGAAGATTTAATATATACGTAAGTCATTTTATGAATTATTTATTTATTTATTAGTATTATAATTTTTTATGGGAATCTCTTAGTTATATTTGAAATTTTGTATGGATTAGTTTTAAAACTAGATTTTGTGTGACAATGGCTTATAAATATTTTTACTTCAGTCCCTCTTTTGCGATACCCATTTCTAAATATTTTATTTTTTAAAACTTTTTTTAAGAACAAATTCATCCTCTATATTTAATTAAAAATCCATGAACTTTGTTATGTCATCAACCTACCCATCAATCGAGGCAGAGTGCACTACTAGGGTTAGCTAAATACCCATAATAGTTCTCATGGCACTTCCAAAAGGATATGGAAGTGATCTTAGTTCTAGTGGTATGAATCACAACAACTCTAAGTAGGTAAGCTAAGCTCGGGGCTTCTTATGTGGTGTAGTATTTAGCGGTTTTTTTACTCGCCAACTTAGAGCACTAAGGTTTTGTTCTAAACTCGTCCATCATGATTTTAAAAAAAATGTAATCAAACTACTAAAACATGCTTTAACATGAAAAGATGACAACAATCACATGTATTTATACCCTAATCTCAAAAAGAGTTCTTATAATCATACTTAAAAGTAAAATTAACGTTCTCACATTATCATAGTAGATCATCAAATCTTAAAGTTTCAGGGTTAGCGTAATCAATTTGGTCAACATAAAGCCAAAATCATGCATTTGGAGCATTTTGTTCATTTTGAGTCTTATCGATAATTTGAAGTCTTTATTACATAATTGAGACCGTAAACGTGCTTAGTCTTAACTTACATGATCAAATTATTCATTTCATATCATATTCAATTAATTCCTACAAGTATGGCCGGTAAAGTTTCACGACCTTGATTTTTGTGCTTTCAATGCAATTAATACCTCTAAATTTCTTGAATAAGTCATAATTTAAGTAAAATAAAGAATAACGATAAAAAAAACGGACTCTAAGAGGTCAAAATATGTAAGAGAGTCAAACAGCCTACTCATTGGTCAAAGGCAATGTTGACCGTTAACCATTGACCACAGTCAGCGTCTCCTTCCTTCATATGATAGGAATATGTTCGTATGACGTAATTTTTTTCTCGTATGAAACTTGAGTTGGGCAAAGCATTCTAGGCTTTTATTGTGTGGGGTTCCTTCACCAAACTTGTAGACCTATATCGATAAAGTAAAGGAATAAAACCTCATGAATTAATAGTAATTGTACAGTGAGAGATCGATGGTAAAAATATTTTTGTCAACCTGGAGCGTCTATCTTGTCAACATATTTTTGTAGTTTGTCATATCATATACATCTTTTGTATCCCAATCGTGTTCCCTCTTTTATGAACAAATTGAACATAAGTACATGTATACGATTTTACATCGGTTTTTTAAAATGTTGAATGGCTTAAAATCACGCAAAGTTTTACGGTAGTTTTCTAATGTTTTCTCATACATACATGTTTGCATTGCATAGTTTGTCAATCACGACCTTGTTTTCAATGCCTCAAAATTTAGATCGTGACATTGCTATATTAATATGACCATGTTTATATCTTACGAGACACTATGATTAAGCTTGAATAAAATATCATGTGTGCATCGTCTCATTGAACCATGAATTTTAAATGTGAGACCTCATACATGCTGCATTAGTCATGGATTACCTACTTAGAATGTTATGTACGGACGCATACACCATGATATTATCTGTGTTCATATCTTTTCTGGTTGTTTTCATCAAAGTGAGTATGTGGTAGCCAATAGTCAAAGTTAGGGGTACGTTAACGAGCCTACTTAGTTAGCCCACGCGTATGTTCATTGACTATGTGTAGTGAACAAAGAAAGTAAATCTCAAAGAATAACGTGGGCTTGGATCTTAGTGAACTTGGGCTTTCTTAGCTTGGGTCTAACCATTTGAATTTACTTTGACCCAATTTGACTATTTTATACGAAAACGCTACTTGCCCTATAAAAAATGAAGGCTTATGACACCGGAACTTAACACTCCCAAATCTGGAAATGCTAATACAGTTTCCATGGTAAGGAGGATACGTCAAACGGCGAAAGTATACAAAGAGAGTGGCGCTTCCGTCGCTTAGATTTAGGGTGATAGAGCGCACCACAGATACGAAAAATGACTGCTCAATCGAGAGGTCAAAGACAGAGACCTAGTACGAGTAAATGTGGACTATATATATATATATGTATATGCATATGTGTGTTCACATTTATTTTTTTATAATACCTCAAATACAATTTCTAAAAGAGAGAAAAGAGAGAGCATAATGTCCTGAAGAATCTCATGAAGCTCCTGGACTCTCACTTTCCTCAGAATCACTTTATTTTCTCTTTTCCATTCTGAAACACTTAAAAGTTTCTAAAAAAATCAGCTTTTTTCTCCCCTCACTCTGTCCGCCATTACAATACCTCCATAAATACACCTCCCCACCTCACCGTTTCCCCCGGACTTAATCTTCTTCTTCCTCCTCCGCCTAATGGGTTAACCCAAAGAAACAGAGCATCTTAAACAACAAACGACAATGATCTCTGTTTCCGACCTCTACCATGTCCTCACGGCTGTCGTCCCTCTCTATGTCGCCATGATCCTAGCCTACGGTTCAGTCAAATGGTGGAAAATCTTCTCCCCGGACCAATGCTCCGGCATCAACCGCTTCGTCGCACTATTCGCTGTCCCCCTCCTCTCCTTCCACTTCATTTCCTCCAACAACCCCTTCTCCATGAACTTCCGATTCATCGCCGCCGATACCCTTCAGAAGTTGATCGTCCTCGCCGCCCTCGCCGTTTGGTCGCATCTCTCCTCGAAGGGCTCTCTAGAATGGGCGATTACTCTGTTTTCACTCTCGACTCTGCCCAATACTCTGGTTATGGGAATCCCCCTCTTGAAGGGTATGTACGGCGACTCCACCGGTACTCTCATGGTCCAAATCGTTGTTCTTCAGTGCATCATTTGGTACACATTGATGCTGTTTTTGTTTGAGTACAGGGGAGCTAGATTGTTGATTGCAGAGCAGTTTCCTGATACTGCAGGGGAGATTGTTTCGTTTAGAGTTGATTCGGATATTTTGTCTTTGGATGGGAAAGAGCCGCTGCAGACGGAGGCAGAAATTGGGGAAGATGGGAAGTTGAGAGTGGTGGTCAGGAAATCCGCGAGTTCTCGATCGGAAGTTTTTTCGCGGCGGTCGCATGGAGGAGGTGGTGGCGGCGGAGCTTCGTTGACGCCTCGGCCGTCGAATTTGACGAATGCGGAGATTTATTCTCTGCAGTCTTCGAGGAATCCGACTCCGAGGGGCTCGAGTTTTAATCATTCGGATTTCTTTTTGGGGAATGCGAGTCCGAGGCATTCTAATTATGGGAACTTTGGGAATTTTGATGAGGAAAGTGGTGGATTCAAAGGGAGGGCGATAAATGGTAATGTTAATGGGTATCCGGCGCCGGCGAGCGGTGGGCTTTTTTCTCCGATGACTGGACCAGCGGCGGCGGCGAAGAAAAGAGTCCATGGTGGAGATGGGGGTAAGGATTTACATATGTTTGTTTGGAGTTCGAGTGCGTCGCCGGTTTCTGAGGGTGGGTTGAACGTTTTCCGGGGTGGGGACTACGACGGCGCCGGCGCTGGTGGGATGAACCAGAAAGGTACGAAGTTAAGATTTTGGTTTCTTGTTCTTTTTTGTGTTGGATTTTTGTACTTTGTTCAAGTGGGTCACTAAAGAATGTTTTCCCCTGTTTTTTTTTTTCCGAGTTTGTCCCATTTTTTGTCAAAAGGAGCTGCCTTTTTTCAGGGTATTGATCTGTTTATGCTGAAATTTTAGATTTTGATGAGTTTGGTCGGGATGAGTTCAGTTTTGGGAACAAATCCGCCGTGAACGGCGGAGGACACGACGGTGGGCCAGTGTTATCCAAGCTTGGATCCAGCTCCACCGCCGAGCTCCATCCGAAATCCGGAGACGACACGGCGGAGTCCAAGCCAACTGCCATGCCGCCGGCTAGTGTGATGACAAGGTTGATTCTGATCATGGTTTGGAGGAAGCTGATCAGAAATCCCAATACCTATTCTAGCTTGATTGGCCTTGCTTGGTCTTTGATCTCCTTTAGGTGGAACATTGTGATGCCAGCCATTGTTGCTCGATCCATCGCTATTTTATCTGATGCCGGGCTCGGGATGGCAATGTTTAGTCTCGGTATCAACTTTCTTTCGATCTCGAACACTTTTGATCATAGATGTAAACTATTTTATCTTGAACGGAGTTATGTTTTTGAATTGTATGTAGGGTTGTTCATGGCGTTGCAGCCTAAGATCATTGCCTGTGGAAACACGATTGCTACGTTCGCAATGGCGGTTCGGTTCATCACCGGTCCAGCAGTGATGGCAGCTGCCTCCATAGCCGTTGGGCTTAAAGGAGTTCTGCTTCACATCGCCATAGTTCAGGTGAAGAAAATGAAACAAACACAATCCATTTACGAGTTTAATTGGATGTTATTAACATTTGTTTCATTTGTAGGCGGCTCTCCCTCAAGGGATTGTCCCTTTCGTGTTTGCCAAGGAATACAACGTTCATCCCGACATTTTAAGCACCGGGTTCAATCTCGATCTCAATCTTAGTCTTAATAATACCAATTATTCTTATTTTTACATGAATTTTGGAATTCTTTTGTTTGAATTGTGTGTTGCAGTGTTATATTTGGGATGCTGATAGCGCTACCGATAACGTTGGTTTATTACATCTTATTGGGACTTTGAAGCGGGAAAGTGTGACGACGATGGACTCTCTCTAGAAGAGAAAGAGATTAAAAAAGATGAGGACTTAGCCTTTTTTGTTGTAATTTTTTGGCCTCTTTTTTGTGCTCTATTTCTTTTGTTCTTTTATGGGAAGTAAATGAAAGCTTTTTCAAATGGATTCTCAACCACTCTTCCCCCCACTAATTAAATTAATAATATGTTGAAAATTGTGCTAATAATTCAAATTTAATATCAAATTATAGTCTTTTCATATTACAAAAAAATAAAATAAAATAAAATAATTCCATAAAGTTTAATCGATTATATTCTTTATCCGTCCTCATAACGTGGTTGGGTTCGTTGGCTTGGTGACCCTAGTAACCCTAGTAATCCGAGGATTCAGAGTTAATTATTTAAAAAATTATAATTATTTATATTCATATAATAATATTTTAAAAATTAAATATTAAAAAAAGTGAATTTTATAAGATATGGGAATGAAAAGGACACCTTTGGGCGGCACGCGGGTGAAGGAAGTTGATGATAATTAGAGATTGAGGAATGAAAATAATAATAATAATAATAATAAAAATAATAATAATAGTGCTGCATTTAATTGTGTCTGTTATTTATTTATTTATTTAGTTTTGTATATTCCATGTGATAATGACCTGTTTACCCTTAAAAAACTAAATAATAATATGCCCCCATCCGTAATCATTCCTATTCCCACTATCCCCTTCATTTTCTTTTCTTTTCCACTCCCCTTTTTAAGGAAAACACGTATCTTTGTTCATCTCCTCACACCACCTCCATTCATCAATTTCTCTCTCACGACTATTTTCACAAATCAACACGAGTCATTTTAACATGTTTTATCTATGCTTAGTGTATAGTAATAAATACCATCCTTATCCTCGACTAAACCAAGCCCACCTTTTTCTAACGTACCAATGTGATCTAGAGGAGGTTTGGAACCCTCATTGTGAATTTCATGTCGAACCCTTGGCCGAAAGCTAGGTCTTCTCATCCCGGCTAATCCCCTAGTTACCAGACATAATTGGGAGAAGCTCATCCGAAACTCGAGCTAGAAACGTCTCATTTCGTTTCGTTCCTGTTCTTCATTTCCTTCTTCTTTCATCTAAGGGAGACTTCTCATATTTTTCATCTTTCTGCGGTGTGATATTCTTTCGATAGCGAAGGCGTGGTTGAGACTCTAAACATCCACTAAAGAAAGAATATCAAGAATGGTCGTAGATAGAAATATTCTCAAGACGCCACCCAACATAGAAAGGAAAATGGTTTGATGATGATTGTGGCATTCTTGAAAATTTAGTGTTAATTTAACAAAGAATATGCACCACATGTGGGTTGACAACATTGTCTCCTTTTTTTAACAAACCTTTTTCGACTTTCATATATTATATGCCATTTCTGTATAGTGAAAGTACGTTTAGGAATTTCGATATCATTCTAAGGAGGTTAGTTCATCTTCCATTATCAATTCAGAAAGCCACTTAAAAAAATATTAGCGGATGCTTTGGTGAAATCATAAAATAATAATCGTATTACATCAATTGTCTTTCCGACCTTGAACGTACCACCTACTCATCTTGAATTGCTTATAAAAAAAAAAATTAATGTCTTTTCATTTAGAGTTTAGAAACATCTCATGTCAAACATGTGATACATCCATGTCAAGTGACAATGTTCAGGACATTAATCACAAATCTTATTATAATTAATTGTTAATTAATGCAAAATTATTTATAATATAATAAAAATAATTTGGATAGATTATTACGCATACAAAATATTATATCATTGTAAAAATACGAAGATAATTATTGAGATAGTAAAAGATTGGTTAAAACTCGATAATTTATTAACCATTGTGATATTTAAAAATAATTTTTAAATATTATTTTATTTTGAAAAAAAGGCTCCTATATATATAAATATATAATCTTGTTAGAAAAATAAATAAATTTATCAATTTTGAAATTACTGGAAAAGAAAAATCAGTTATTAAATTATTTGCATAATTATACATTTTGAGTAGTGTTAGACGAACACGACTCTCGACAATGTATGATATTGTCCAAAAGCATAAGCTCTCATGGCTTTGTTTTAGGGTTCCCAAAATGCCTCATACCAATAGAGGACTTTGATCATCCAACACTTCCCCTCGAACAAAGCACGCGAGGTTCGACTCCTTTGGAGTCCTTTGTTCGACATTTGAGGATTTATCAATCTTTTGGCACAGCTAAGTTTAAGGCATGACTCTGATACCAATGGAGAGTATATTATTAGATTATAAACTTATGACCATTCTCTAACTTAAAACGTGAGACTTTCATCATCCAACAAGTAGAACTAGAACAACCAACCTCCCGTGTCCGCATTTTGGCCGGGCGGCCGGAAAATGGGGTCAGTTCTGGCGAAACGCTCCATAATCTTTGGGTTCCACGGGCGCGGGGGTGGTTGAGTTGAGGAGGCGCAGGTGAATTGGGTTGTCTGATGAGAGTTTGACGGAAGGAGTTGGATAGGATGGTGTAGTCAGAGAAACGATGTAAAACCGGCGTTGAATTATTTAAATATTTGAATTTATAGTGGAATTTCATGGGTAATAAATTACATGTTTATTTATGAAAACAAGTTAATGAAACTCAAAAACGTTGAAAGAAAAGAAGAAGGTTAGAGGGGAGATGGTGTTGGGTGGGCGAGGGCGCGGGGGGGAAGCGTGCGTAAAGAGGGCCGACATAGAAGACGAGCAGTAGCAGCAGAGTGGCAGAGTAAAACAGAGTAAAACAGAGTGAAACAGAGTAGTAGGAGTCAAATATGTAATGAAAGGCAGAGGGGGGCGCTGCAGCTGCCTGCCTGCCTGCTCTGCCGCCGCCTGCGCCCTCTGCATCTTTTGTTTCTTCTACCTTCCTTCTTTTTCTTACCTTTCTCAATCCTACCTCTGCTCTACTCTACTCTACTTTTTTTCCTTTTTTCGTTTTTCTAATAATTTTAAAAAAAACAATATATATATATTGAAGGAGAAGGCGAAGGAGAAGGAGGAGAGGAGACAACTGCATCGAAAATGGGAGGATTTGTCGGGGATTCTGCGTGTTCCAGACCTCACTTTCTTCCGTCCATTCACTCCTTTCCCTCTTTTCCCCCCACATTTTCCCTTTTTACCCTTTTCTTTTCTTTATTTATTTAGTTTGTAGGTCCCTATTATCTACCAATCTAAACTTTAATTATTTAATATATATTCTTTTCATATTTACCCATTAAATACCAAACCAAATCTAATGGTTAGATAGTACCACTAAACCCTAAACCCTAAATCCTAGCATGTGGACACTTGAAAATAAAGAAGAGGTAAAGGGTGAGTATAATAATACTTAGTAAACAACTTACTTGTACGCTCTTATTGCATCCTTAATCTAGTACATTACAACGGGCTTTTCTTTGGGCTCTAGGAAGTTTGAGCCTAGTTCAAAGGATCCTTGACTATTTCACTTACTAGTGTGGCACCTGATGTGAGCTAAATATTTATATAGTCCCTCATCTCTTCTCAAGGCTTAGTTTACATGCTCTCGACCCAGTTCTACACACAATTTTAGCTCCTCACGTTAATTACTTATGTAGTCTCTCGCCCCCTCACAAGGTTGGATTACAGTTTTTGACTCGCTTCTACACACAGTAGTGACTCATCAATTAATTACTTTTGTAGTCCTTCATCCTTTCTCGATGCTGGTTTACGAGCTTTTGACTTGCTTCTACACATAGTAGTAACTCCTCTTATCATCTACTTATGTAGTCCCTCGTCCCCTTTCAAGACTGGCTTATGAGCTTATGAACACTTCTACATAGTAGTGACACCTTAAACTCATTCCATTCATGTTGCTAGTGGTCTCGTAAGTTTTTGTAAAATTTATGTAGTGCAATGAAGCTTTGCTAGGTACTCGGGGGTGTTTAGGCGGTTTAAATCTCATCTCACATTTGCAAGTCGCTTGAGGTTAGCCCTTTAAAACTAATTCAATTCTCTGGGTGCAGCTAGGTGTAGACCTTTATTCACCGCTCACGATCCTAGGATGTTTAGTCTACTAGAAAATACTAACATGGGTTAATGTGAATAGCGCTCTAGCTTTAGCATTCTAATCTAGCTTGGTTCATTCATACATTCTTTATTAAGGAGCTATTTCTTAGATCACATAAAGCACAAAAAAAAAAAAAAAAAAAAAAAAAATAATCTTTAATCTAATCGGTTCATATTCGCCCAACTATGTTGCATAGTTTCTTAAGGTTGTTCCAATGGTCATATGATTCGCTTCTACCGTTGTCGTTCTCAATCGTGGTAAATACGAGCTACTTTTGTAACGTCCGGTACCCATAATTCATATTAGGGCTTAGCACCTGATACCCAGGTATTTACGGACATTACCAACGATATAGTTATATTACTTGTTCTTTCAACATGTTTTGTTCTCACTCACATGGTTTTTAAGAAAATTTTCAAGATTTTCAAGAGAANAGCACAGATCACAAGCACAAATCAAATTGTGCAAACCGGCTCGCAGTCAAAGGCATATGCATCCACAAGTAGGGACGCTGGAACATTTGATATCGAGTGAGAGTGATGCAGTCTATACTGGGACATTATGCATTAACGTAATTTGATTCTAGTTCTACGCATTCCTTTATATCCATGTCTTTTTTAGTCCAGTAGGGTCCTAGTAGAACCCTTATTGCATATGTTATTTGTTAGTACCCAACGGGGGTAAACCTAGTTACTGAGAATAGGGTAAAAGACAGACAAGTAATGGAGCAGAACGAACCATAAGTGTAGACCTGAAAGTAGTAAATATGACGGATTTTGACATCATATTAAGAATGGATTGCCATAAGAAAGAAGTGGCATTTACGCCACCAAACAGACCAAACTTTAAATTTAAAGGAACCTGCACGGGAGTCACCCAAATGATAGTGTCAATGATGAAAGTCAAACGCTTGGTACAATAGGGAGGGTGGACTATAGTAGCTTGTGCAGAAGACGTAAAAGGAAAAGAGAAAACAATGGATACGGTACCCATAGTAAACGAATTCTCGGTTGTCTTCCCAGAGGATCTACCAGGAGTTCCTCATTCACGAGCGGTAGACTTTGGAATAGAACTCAAAACAGGAATTGGACCCATCTCTAAAGCACCGTATCGTATGACTCCAACAGAATTAAAAGAACTGAAATTACAACTACAAGACGTACTAGACAAGGGTTTCATTCGACCTAGCGTATCCCTTGGGGTGCGCCAATGTTGTTTGTGAAAAAGAAAGACGACTCGATGCCCCTATGTATTGACTATAAGGAGAAAAACAAGAAAACAATAAAGAACAAATACCCACTCACAAGCATCAAGAACTTATTCGACCAACTCCAAGAGACGATAGTATTGTTCAAGATAGGTCTTCGATCATGCTATCACCAAATTAAGATTAATGATGGAGACGTACCGAAAATAGTATTTCAAATAGATATGACCATTGCGAGTTTGTAGTGATGTCATTTGGTCTCACTAATGCCCCACTATATTCATGAAATTAATGAATCGAGTATTCAATGAGTGCCTAGACATGTTTGTCATCGTGTTCATAGACCTAATATACTAAAAAATGGATCAAGAACACCTGGAACATCTCTGAAAAGCCTTAACTATCTTAAGGGAGAACAAGTTGTACGCGAAATTCTCCAAATGTGAATTTTGGCTACGATAAGTCTCATTCGTACGACATGTAGTGTCTAAGGACAAGGTTTCAGTGGACCCCACTAAGATGGAAGCCGTCACTAAATGGAAAAGCCCAACTACGGTTATAGAGGTACGAAGTTTTCCGGGGTTAGCAAACTAGTATCGAAGATATTTCCAAGACTTTGCTAGAATAGCCTAGCCTCTTACATAGTTGACAAGAAAGGGCATAACTTTTTGATGGAATGATGCATGTGAGGCCAACTTTCAAGACCTAAAACAAAGACTAATGTCAGCTCCAGTCCTCACGGTCCCAGAAAGCTCAACAGAATATGTAATATACAATGATGTATTCAAAAAGGGGACTAAGTTGAGTATTGATGCAACACGGTAAGGTTGTTGTGTACGCATCACGCCAATTAAAAGAATACGAGAAAAACTATCCTGCACGACCTAGAATTGACCACAATGGTGTTCGCATTAAAGATTTGGCAATACTACCTGTATGGCGAAAAAACTCAAATCTACACTGACCACAAAAGCCTAAAATACTTTTTCACCCAACAAGAATTGAACATGAGACAACGAAGGTAGTTGGAATTGGTGAAGGACTACGATATAGATATCCTGTACCACCCTAGTACAAGTGGATTTCGAATGAGCTGACATAGATGTAGTAACTAAGACGGTTGTAGCACAAATGGCTCAACTCATAGTTCAACCCACGCTCAGGCAAAGGATAATAGATTCACAACAAGAGGATCCCAGCCTAAATAAGATACTTAGTTAGCTAACAACGAGCCCAGTAGATAGCTTTTTTAAATCATAAGATGGTGGACTACTATGTCAAGGACGACTATGTGTTCCAGTTATGGGAGAATTAAGGAACGAAATACTAACTAAAGCACACAACTCACCTTTCTCAATACATCCAGGTGGTACCCAGATGTACTAAGACTTGAAACAACACTTCTGATGGCGAAGTATGAAAAAGGATATGGCGGAATTCGTGAGTAAATGTCTAGTGTGCCTCCAAGTAAAAGCTCCTAGCCAGAAAATGACGGAACTATTACAACCTCTAAGCATACCGGAACGGAAGTGGGAGAATATCGCTATGGATTTCATAGTGGGTATACCTAGAACACTGAAGAGATATACAGTAATCTAGGTAATTGTCGGCTGGCTGACAAAGTTAGCATACTTCCTACTGGGCAAGGCAACATGTACATTAAACAATTGGGCTCAATTGTACGTGAAAGAAATTGTGAGGTTGCATGGAGTTTCAATGTCGATAGTGTAGGACCGAGATCTATGCTTTACGTCAGCATTTTAGCGTGGACTCTAGAAAGCGTTGGGTACCTGCCTCAACTTCAGTACTGCCCTCCATTCTTAAACGAATGGTCAGACGGAGTGGTTGAACCAAATTCTAGAAGACATGCTGTGAGCATCCGTTATGGATTTCATTGGAAGTTGGGACACCAAATTACATTAGATGGAATTCTCGTACAACAACAACTTCCAAGTAACTATTAAGATGGCACCGTTCGAATCATTGTATAGAAAACGGTGTAGGTCCCCGTTGTGATGAGATGAAGTAGGTGAACGAGAACTAGTGGGAACCAAGCTAGTCAGCATTACAAACGAGGCTATACAAAAAATTAGTGAAATTATTTCTTTAATTGCTAATTTTCCCTTTAATTATATTTTATTATTTTTAATATAAAGTTCACTTATGGGCAAATTAGTGAAATTATGATGAGTTTTGAGCATATATGCAACTCACATGACATTTATGAACAGTTGATGAAATTATGGGTATAAAAAGGCCTATTCCAGCCCATCGACCCAACTCACACGGCCCGGCCCAATCCACTTTATAAGAAACGTATACCCTAGCTTGCAATTCTTCTCTCGTTGCCGCATTGCCGCACAAGCTTCTTCCTCGATCGTCTTCCATCTCTTGCTCTCAGGTGTTTCTCTCTAAACTGTTGTATCTTTACATTTATCTTCCAGATAGTTGATTAAGTGCGCAGCTGTTTCCCAGTTTTGTTTCCGTTAATCGTTGATTTCTTTTGTTTCTGTAGTTGAATTTATACGAGGCTGATAATTTTCGATTAGTAATTAAACAGGAAACTTAAGAACTGTTGCTATAGGTCTTCGTATTAAGGAGATGGTTACTGAGTTAACAGAGATTTCGCTTTCTTTGAGTTGAAGAACTAGCCTTCCTCGGATGTTTTAAATTGTTAAGTTATTGGAATTATAATTATCGCCATGTGTTTTCTGGTAGATGATGATGTATTGTTTTAGCATGACGTCTAAAAGCACTTCTTCGTGTTTAAAATCACCTTTGATTGTTCTTAGTTATTCAGAATTAAATTTTACAGTATGATAATTACATTTCAAAATCACTGACGAACATGTCAGCCTTTATTGTGTGTGGAAGTGATTTGTAATGCTTTACGGAAATGTCTGATTTCTTTGTGAGGAATAAGTTGCTGCAAATAACTTTTGGCTGCTAGATTTGTCAAAAAAACACGCAATCACAATGCGTTCACCTAGTAGCCATGAGGCCATTGAAAAAATAGATGTATTGGGTTTAAATTATGTTGGCCATCTATGTAGTATGACTTTCCTTAGGAATAATTAGCAATCGAATGAAGTAGGGTTAGCAATTGATAATCTGATAAAAAGTACTTTTGCTAATATCATTTGATTTAAATGTACTTCAAAACCCAAATCCTTAGAGAAGTGCCATTATACGGAAAAAGGTTCACTCTGATTGTTGCTATAAGATTTGTTTGTTTGGTTTTTTAATAGGTGTGTTTGGGTAGGAATGGAGTCACAGATCAAGCATGCTGTGGTAGTCAAAGTAATGGGTAGAACTGGATCCAGAGGGCAGGTGACTCAAGTGAGAGTCAAATTTCTTGATGATCAGAATCGTTACATTATGAGGAATGTGAAGGGACCTGTCAGGGAAGGCGATATTCTTACCCTACTCGAGTCTGAGAGGGAAGCAAGGCGGTTGCGTTGATGGAGAATTGCAGTTGCTTCCATTGTTTTTGACTCTTTGTAAGTGTGGATCCTTTTGTTCTGGGGATGAATGTGTGAACGGGTTTGGTAATTTAATTGAGTTTTGATGATATCAGCTGTGTGATCCACACTTGTAGGCTTATCATTGATGATTTTGTGTTCTTTTCATATATTGGTTATGCATCACCTAATACTCTATTTGGCAGCACACTTTGCACTGTGCACTTGCATTTATAAATATTATAATCTTTATGCCTCCCTTTTGGTAAATTGGGTTTCCAACGAGCCTAGTTACTATCATCCCCTTTCTTGCCGAAGTGTAGGACCAATTTGAAAAACATAGAATTAAATTGCAACTTACATAATTGAAAAGATAATTTTTTTTTTGTTTTTTTACAATATTCGACTCCTTTACTTTCCAAACTGGGACCAATTGGAGATGTTACTCAAAATATTGGCTTCCCCGTTTTAAAAGTTGTAAAATTGAGGGACATTAAGTAGTAGAATAATTCTCACGCACAACTTGTTGTATAATTTTCATGTCAACTCAAATGGAGCACTGGTCATTGGAACATGCGTATTTCAGTGATGATTAAAAGGTTCAATATGAATGGCAAGTTGAGCTCGAGATTTATCTGCCCATTCGAGATTTTAAAGTGAATTAGGCCTATGGCCTAAATATTGGTGTTGCCACTTGCCCTTATTGTCATGTATAACATATTTCATGTTTCAATGATGCACAAGTACAATCTAAATCCCTTGCATGTCATAGGGCCATGAGACACTTTCCTTAAAAGAGAACTTAATATAGGAGGATAAACTACTAAGAATTCTCATATGGGAGAGTAAGAAGCTATGCAATAAGGGCACTCCTCTAACTAAGGTCCTCTGGAAGAATCATCGGGCTAATGAGTTGACTTACGAGAGAGAAGATGAGATGCAAGCATCCTGCTCCGAGCTATTTCATAATTGGTCAACTTTCTAGGATAAAAGGAGGTTTTTAAAAATTTTGCAAGAAAATTAGTAATTTTAAAGGGTTTGAGGAAGAATTTGAAAGAGTATTGAAGGAAAAAATTAGGAAATGAAACAGAAGAATTTAACATAAATAAATAAATAAAATATTGTATTTTTCACCTACTCCACATCAACTCACATTGTGATCCGTAATTCGAAACCTTAAAGAGCGGGTCATGACAGTTACCCCAGCTCTCTCTGGTTGTGTATGATGTGTTGCATATGTCAATGTTGCACAAGTTCATAGCAAATCCTATGCAAATAATTGACTATGAACCCCTTATAGTTGGATGAGAGATTAAACCGTGTGGAGAAATCGGTGCAAATTCTAGTAACGGAAGTGAAGGCGTTGCATAATCGAAACATCACCCTAGTTAAGGTTTTTTTGGCAAAAGACGAGATAGTGATTAAGTACCACAAGCTCTTCTAGGAGAATGCAAAGATAAGCCAAAATGTCAGTTAACGAAGACTTTGGAAGATAAAAGTCCTTTTAAGTGGAGTATATCGTAATAACCTATATTTTAAAAAAGAAATACTTTCGGTCGCTGAAAATTTTCACAACCAAGCCGTTAAAAAATCAAAAAAATTGAGATGATTATTTATTTGTGTGTAGGAGAATCAAAGTAATTACCTATTTGTGTGCATAAGAATTACATTAGAACGCGAACCAGAGACAATTGCTGTATTTATGTATACAAAAATGGTAATAATTACGGATCGATATACAAAAAAAAATTACTTTCCTTCGTTTAAAAATATCTCGAGCAGAACAAAAATTCTTGCCAAAATGGAATGGGGAACGGACAAACAGTCGCTTACAAAATTATTCAAATGCAGTGAATGAATCGGTTTCATTTGCTATTGAATCTCCTCGTTAAGGTATGAATGTCGATTTCTCCTTTGAATCTTTCCATTTTGCATTGTTTTTTTTTTCTTTTTTCTTTTTTCTTTTTTCTGGGTTAGGGTTTGTGTTGGAATGCGTCTATGTTTGAAGCCCTAGGGTTTGATGTTTTCTTTATTTGTCTCTGTCCATCTGCTGAGAGAGCTTTCAATAGAAGTAGTCGACTTAGGTTTTGCTTCTCAAGCGTTAGATATGTACTGTTTTGATAGCTGAAATATGATGTTGTTGTCTTCTTGTTTTGATAGCTTGTTAAATTTGGTAGGAATGTTGTATTGATTCGGAAACACTGGCTGCTAAGGTTTGTACTATAATGAAATTGCATTTTGTGGAACTTGCTTTACTTTCTTGCAAACCTCTGTTCTCTTTCCCTTGACAATGAGTGTTTGGTTTGATTGGATGATGGACAATTTTTGTTGTTTTTGCGATTTTGAGTCAAGTTTGCAGGTTTTGATAGTTTCTTTTTGAAGTAGACTTGTTCATTGACTCCCCCTGTGTGTTGCAGGTCACTCTGTTTGCTAGTTTAATTTCATTTGAAGACAGGTTCATTGAGTGGATTTAACTTATAGCATCCTACGATGGAAAACACTGGTGTAAAGTCAGAATTTCGCAAGCCATCTTCTGAATCAGCTGGCAGAAAGTATAGGCGTCGATCTCCTGTTAGTGGGTCATCATCATTGGATGGTTAGATGGATTTAGATTTTGGATTTTCATTTTTTTGTGAAGTGTTTTTTTTTGGAGATAACTGTCATGTGAATCTCAGTTCATTCTCATGTTAATCGTTATTTTGCAGAAAGTCCTAAGCGAGACCGTAGTTTGAGTCCGAAGCTCTTGAGAGATGATGCCTCAAAAGACTCTGAACGGCAACGAAGAAGAAAAGATGATGAAAGAGGTTTGAATAAGGATTATAGAAGTCATTATAGTGGAAGTTCTGATTCATATAAATATTCTGATCATAAATCCTCTAGAAGTTTGCATGGTTACTCTGGGCATGATGATTATGCCAAACATGACAAATATGCAGATGAAGAAAGAGATAGTGAGCGGTTATCCTCTCGTTCTCGTAGGGATTCAAAGGGTGGTGTTCATTATGATCATACAAGACGAGATAGAAGTAGAGATGGGGATTCATTATCCGAGAGACATGGTTCAGGTAGTAGAAGGCACTCAAATTCTCATGAAATGGGGAAAAATAGGAATATAAGAGACCGAGATGGTCGAGATGAGAAG
Source organism: Cucurbita maxima (assembly GCF_002738345.1). Classification (NCBI taxonomy): domain Eukaryota; kingdom Viridiplantae; phylum Streptophyta; class Magnoliopsida; order Cucurbitales; family Cucurbitaceae; genus Cucurbita; species Cucurbita maxima. The sequence continues at coordinate 2,051,822 of NW_019272046.1, forward strand.
AGAGACAATGTGAAACATTCTGGAGATTACAAACATGAACAGGGGCTCTCCCATGATGATGCTAGGGGCAATCGATATGACTCATTTTCGGGAAGGGTTGAAAGTAGGCACCATATGAAAGAAATTTTTAAGAGTGACCGGAAGGAACTTGATGGTGAAAAGTTTGCTAAAGAGGAAAGGAAATATGAGGACCGAGAAACTAACTGGGACAAGGGGCAAGGTAAAGAATCAAAGGGAAAGTATGATGGTAAAGGTGTTTTTGTTGGAAATCAAGCAACGCCTGCTAAAAAACCTAAATTGCTTAGCTTGGGAGAAGAAGTTAATCATGAACTGGATGGTTCGTGCTTTTGTATCCTATTTCAAGTTGTTTTCATGTAGCTTCAGGTTGACATTATTTTCCTTAATAGTTTTGAAATTTTAACGTGCAGCTGAAGAAAACCAATCTTCAATCTCGAAGCAAGAACAGGATGGAAAACTGAGTTTAGGACAAGGCCGGAGTGGCGACTCTGATTTTGCTGCTGACTTTAGTGCTGCAAAAGTTGCTGCAATGAAAGCTGCTGAATTAGGTAAAATCTGATTCCTTATGCAAAAAATTAAGTTAATGTTCTTACATGAGTACTTTCGTTAAATATTTTTCTAAATTAGACACCGGTAGTTCTAGACAAAGTTTGTTGATGGACATTTTCTCATAACTTTGTAACTCTTTTTTTGGGTGTTGGAAGAAAGTTGACTGCATTCTAATGGTGTTCTATTTACAATTCTGAAAGAATATGGTTACGAAATCTGCATGGCTTCTTTTAATATCCTTAAGATTAGGTCTTATTTAGTGTATGCACGTTCACCATCTTCTCTCGACTCGTTTTTGTTTGTGGATTTTATTACTTATCTTCATAATCGTAGTTTGGTTTTCTTAAGTAACTGAAACTGGAACAAGATTCTGTTTAAATGTTACATTGCGTTTTAATTTTGGTTTATGACATGGATGAAATAGAATAACTATAGCTCAGATTTGGGTGATTTTTGACTTTTTACCTTGAAGTTTATAAAAATGGTAATTCTCTCCCATTAACAGTTAATAAGAACCTTGTTTGAGTGGGTTATATGAGCACCGATCAAAAGAAGCTGCTTTGGGGGACCAAAAAGAGCACTGCCGTAGAGGAGGTACGATCATCTATTACTATCATCTTATAATTTTGTTCAGCATGAAATAGTTATGATGAATGAGATCACATATGGATCCTTTTCCATTGTATACAGTCCGGACACCAGTGGGATACGGCGTTGTTTACCGATCGTGAACGGCAAGAAAAATTCAACAAACTCATGGTAAACTTTCCCCCTACCGTCCCTCTCTTTCCCTTCTATTCAATACATCCGTGAATGTTAGAAACCTTTAATTGCTTAGTCGTGACTCAGTCTATTAGAGTTTCTTCATCACCTACTGACACATTTTTAGAGTCTGAGGTTGCCTTGGTGCCTATGGCCAATTGTAGGGTGTGAAGGGCGAGCTGAAGATGGAGCTCCGACCAACCAACAAAGATGGCAGAGAACTTCTCCGTGCCGAAAATCAAAAGGAGCTGCAGATGGATTTGGAAAAGCAATACACTGCTGGACTACGAAGAAGAGATGGTCGAACTGTGGGATTAGGTCTTTAAGCATCTTGGCCGTTGGCTCTGGATTATTTCTGTGCTTGGATGAAATTGTTATGAGAATGTTTTCTTTATGTTGCTGCACAAGAGTTGTGTTGAATGTGCAATCGACAACTTTCGAAGGTATGTTCTTCCCTTCCCCGCCTCCCCTAAAAACCATAGGATTTTGGCGTTATGCATTTATGAAGCTTAGAAAATTATTAGTTGCCTCAAATTCCTAAATTTATTGGTGTGAGATCCCACATCGGATGAAGAGAGGAACGAAGCAATCTCCTTATAAGGGCGTGGAAACTTATCTCTAGAAGATATGTTTTAAAACTATGAGACTAATGACAATACATAATGGGCCAAAACAGACAATATCTAGTAGCGGTAGGCTTGAGTTTGGGCTTTTACAAATGGTATTAGAGCCAGACATCGGGCGGTGTGCCACCAATGTCGTTGAGCTCCCAAAGGGCGGATTGTGAGATCCCACATTGATTGGAGAGGGGAATGGAGCATTCCTTATAAGAGTGTGGAAACTTCTCTTTAGCAGACGCAGTTTAAAATCATGAGACTAATGACAATACATAACAGGCCAAAATATATAATATTTGCTAGCAGTGTCATTGGGTTGTTCCAAATGGTATTAGACTAGACATTAGACAATGTGTTAGGACTTAGGGGAAGGGGTGGATTGTGAGATCTTAGAGTGGTTGGAGAGAGAGGAGAACGAACTGTTAAAATTTCTCACAGTTTTAAAACTGAGGATTCAGGTGTTGAAACATCCATTGAATGACTAGTTTGATTTGATTTGATGGGTTTTTGTTGGATGGTTGAGTGCATAGAGTTACAGATTCAGGATGAAATTCATGTTACCATATTTCCAAAATAAAAGAAAATGGTAGTAATGAAATTCAGAAACCTGTATCATATTTTTATACCACACATTTACAACATTGCCCAAGAACAATAAGAAAAGCTTTTCAATGAACAATAAGAAAAGCTTTTGTAGGTTCGCATTAACAAGGATCAAAATTACCTCTCCAACACATTTTTCCACACAAAATAACTGCCCAAATCCTCCTCACCTTCTTTCTTCCTCATCTGTGTACACAGGCTTTTGCCATTTTTTGTGTTCTTCTTTGGGTCATCCGTGAGGCTAAGATCTGTATCGTCTTCTTTGAACGTTCTGATGAATGTCTTCGCACCTCCTATAATCAGCCTTTCGATCATGAACAACTGATAATTGTTCTTAATCACCAGATCCAGAATATGGCTATAGTTCGACGAATATGCCAACTCTTACCTGCAAAACCGAGGATCAAGAATCAAGGCTAAGAGACAGTTTGATGTCTATATTGGAACACAACATCCATTGAATAAATGTCTTTTTACTACTAAATGGCAAGGAACCAATGCGTCAGCTCTAACTCTAGTGAACTAAGAAGGTGAGTAAGAAGGGCCTCACTGAGCAGAGAGGGGTGAGAAGAACCCAGGACTTCTCTCATTTGAAGCAATAAAAAGTGTGTGCCCTGCCGGAACCCACTTTGCAATTCTCTTCAGCATAAACTCGGGTCGTGTATCTCTGTCTAGATGGGGATGTAAGCTTCTATCAACGCCGAACCTATCCTTTCTCGTCTTTATTTTATCTCCCCGACGAACATGGACGGCACCATAATCGCCAAGTAGCCCCTTAATCTATTAATCAGTATTCGTTTCAGGATAATCGATAAGATGAGAGATTCATGAAGTTATTGGTATAAAACACGAGTATCCGAAAGAGAAACAGAGATCTAGAAACAAATTTATCCTCTACCCTAAGCAAGCCAAATAACTACCAACCACCCATCACAGCTAATTACTCTTTCTAAATTTCTCTGACAGAACTAACCCTTATGTTCTTAATATGGGGTAGGAGAGTCTAACCTCTAACATCTTGATCAAGCATACATATTTTATGTAAGTTGTGCTATGCTCATATTAACATTTAACACCTAGGTTCTAAATCTTCCTTTACGAAACATATAAAGATCGCCAATCATTGGTGTGCCTTCTAGGCAGTTCCCAAGAGGGCACCACTCACATAAAATACGTATCTTCGATCAAGATATCAGAGGGCATCACATAATTTTGAGTCATCTAGAGGTGGAAAACTAATGATGGGACATGAGATTAAAGCAACGAGTGGTAACCCCTGATATCATCCTAGTTATCATTGAAAAGAAGAGAGAAAAACTATTTCGTGAGACTTCAACTAGATGTTTGCTAGACACATTCAAGAGCATCTAAATTAAAGTCTTCACAATTGACCAAGAACGCAATAATTATGTTTCCACTAAGACTACAAAACACCAACATAGAAAAACGGAAATGAATTCAAATAATTTATGTGTATGCAATGCAATAATGGATAACAAAAGAAAGAACCAAATATAATTTCAAAAAAATACCTTCTCAGCTGCATCTCTCAAGTTCTCTGCTGCCATTGAAGGAAGAAAGTTGTACGGCAACAATATGGCACTGCGGTTGTTTCTGTCCTTGCATTCCATAAACCTAAAGAGTTATCATGATATTAACACCCAAATAATTCATAACTTGGGATCTTAAAACAAAATATTTGTCACAATAAGTTGAAAAGACATGCATAAAAACAAGACATTAAAAGGACAAGCCTACTTGAGCTTTACTTCCACATACACAACAGAGGTAAAACGAATCTTATTTTCCAAGATTTGATTTACCATGAAAGAGGGCTAGCAGGTCGATTTATTAGCAAAAGATTAGAGTAATGACTGTTGTCTCTAAGTTCAACACGACCAACTTGCTCAACATCGGCAACTGCTCTAGCTCCCAATTTCATACCAGTTGACAACACCTGATACCGTATTTTTGAGTCGTCTAAAATCACTGGTATGGTGTCGGATATAAGATCCATATCGTACAAAGAGTCCATAGCACAAGAGTTCGCATCCCAACTACAATACATAATAACATCACAATTATATGAAAGAACAGATGAATTTTTATGTGATGCAGTTTGCGTCTTAGTTTGAAGCAAGAAGAGAATCAAGTCAATACAGGTTCAACTATCATCAAGAACATGTTTGTCATAAGAAACACCTTTCCTCGGAGCTTGCATTGTTGGGCTGATGAAGAATCCCTTTCTTATTATGAATAGGGTTGATACACATTCTAGAGGGCATTACAAATGTTCTGCAACAAAAAGGAAGATTAGTAAATTGTCTAAGTAGGATACGCAAAAGCATTCGTTCAATAAATTATGTTGGACGAAATGGCATTGGGGCCTTTAAAGGAAGGACAAATACTGAAACGAGTTTGAGCGGATCATCCAGGTCTTCTTTCTTGGCCTTGGAAGTTACAGAGTCTATCTTTCTAGTAAGGCCGGATGTAATATCCACTTCGCCTTGTAAAGTGAAGTGGGATGTGAAAGGTACAAAGAAAAGTGAACTGTAGGATCTCGTCTGACTTACCACACACCTAATCCGTCAAAGCTAAAAAATCCTTCAACCCGATTACTAGACCAGCTCTGTCTCCATTAGTTCTAGTTTCAGTGACGAGAAAGAACTAAATGGCACCTCACCGCCGAGCAATTAACATAGTATATACATCAATCAAGGGCAAACAGAAGTTTCTAAGTTGAATGCTGCATGCAAAAGTAATTAGCTGCTTTAAATCTATACAGAATTGTTCATCTAATTCTAATCCTAAATCCCTTCCAGACAGAAACATGATCATGCCAATCCAACAAATTAAACAAGAAGATAACGCCTCCAATCAAGAATTAAACCAAAGAATTCAGAAGAACTTCATAAAAATTACCTCTGGAGGAACATGGCTTCCTCAAGAGCACACCTCAAGCTAGACTCCTGGTGACCCAAACCCTCACAAGACTCGCAGTGCTTCCCCGGGCAGTCGATTCTGCTGCCCCAGTACAAGAACTTATCGTTCGCACTATAAACGTGGCGGTTACGGCTCTATTTGGGGGTCAGATTCTTGAATCTGAAGATTTTATTGGTGGAAATGAGAGAGGAAAAGATGAAAAGAAGCGTAATGGCAACGAGGGCAAGGAAGAAGAAGAGGAGTGGGAATCTGGGTTTGGGTTTTGGCTTCTGGGTTTTGTGAAGCGGCATTGAAACTGCCGAGCGGAAGAGAGATTGAAATCTTCAGCGCACAGTGATTGGAATTAGATTCACTAGAACACAGAAATGATTTAGTAATGGGATCACATCCGCTGAACGACAAGAACTTGGATCCAGCGTTTGTAGTAGTGAGTACTCAGATTTTGTCATCAGTAAAATTCTAATCAGAGAATAATTGAACACTATTTAAAAAAGTTTTAAGCCATTATAGTCTAATTCCATCATAAGAAAAATATATAATTGTTATTCATTTTTATATTTAAAATAAAAATAGTTTCCAGAATTTGAAAAGTGCAATGAACAAGTATTTTCTGTTAACGAAAGGCTATCAACATTGTATACAGTTGCACAACTATATAAGAGATAAGTTAGAATGCACGACGTGTCATTTTTTATAGTATCAATCTGAGACATACCCATTACACTAAACTTTTGGGGCAACTTCTAAAAAGCGTTGGATAAGCAGATAAGCAATTGGATTTCAATATCGCATTCTACCCCACAAACAGGTGGTATGAATGAACATCTAAATCAGATCTTGGAAGATACGTTACATTAGACTTCACAAATAGTTGGGACTTCAAGTTACATCTCATGGATTTTGTTAACAACATCGATTTCTAAGCAACTTCAATATGACACCATTTGAAGCATTATATGGAAAACGTTGTAGGCCCCTAATACATTGGAATGAAATTGTGTAAAAGATCAAGAAGAGAATGCGTACGACCCAAGGTAGACAAAGGAGTTATGCCGATGTAAGGCATAGAAACTTGAAATTTGAGGTAGGTAATAAAGTATTCTTGAAAGTAGTGTCTATGTAGGTGTTATGAGATTTGGGTGTAAAGTCAAGTTAAGCCCACATTTTATCGGGCCCTTCGAAATCTTGAATCAGTGGCTAATCTAGCTTCACTACCATCCCTTTCCACTTAAATTCTAGGTATCTATGCTTTGCAACTATATGAACTTGGTCTAAATAGTTCATAAATGATGTCATGGACTTGAGTGAGTATAAACAACATATTTGTAGGCTCTTGTCGAAACTTATTCCTATACACGAAATCTGAAGCTTTGTGCTCCTATCTATCCCTAGCTCTATATCTGTTCCGACCTATTCAAGTCTCTAAGTACCAAAACCTTAAACGTAACTCCTATGTAGAGTGCACTACCCCTTTGGAGTTCATAATTGAAGGGGTTCGAGTGCTTTGTACTCTAATTTTTACGTATCTCTAGGTCCCTCATAATACTTGTGCGAAGTGCACCTCGAATCAATTTGCCCATTGACTTGTACACTCGCAAGGTTGGGCCTAGGGTAAGTCTAGTGAGTATAGAGGAGCCCTTTTGCTCTAATGCGATAAACATACTCCACATTTGACTATTTACTAAGTTCAAATTAGAGAATTATCCCTAGTGATATAGGGTAATATCTATTTGTTGTATCGTCTTTTCAGGTGAAACAGTAACTCGCATGTTGCGCCACCCTTTCGAGTAGAGATAGTAAACTACCTATTGCGTTGCCCTTTCGAGCAGAGATAATAAACTACTTGTCACTTCGCCCTCTTGAGTGGAGATAGTAAACTACCTATCACGTTTCCCTCTCAGGTGGAGACAATAAATTATCTGGCTCCCTCACTAGGCACAAGCGATACTAACTTAGTAACGTACCCGCTATGATTCCCGTAACCCACTATGGGTGACTACCAAGACTTATGTACCAAACAGACCCTAACCTTTTTTGGTTAGTTCACGAATAAGGGCTACACCCAAATTGTCCCTGCAAGGTACTTGGTCAACCAAATGAAGATAATGGGACATGCAACTAGATTCTAATCATAACTGAGCATAAAACTATCATAATAGAGTAACGTAAAACCGTAGTTCATAAGATAAAACTATCATAATAGATACACTAAATAGCAATCATCCAAAGCATAACTGAGCATAAATGGATTTCCAAACCCTCGAACATGCATGTAAGGATAACCATTTATACATCATGCTCAACATGCTCAATACATGAGATAAAAATCAATCAAGGCATGTTGGAAAGTTCATAAACATGTTAAAACTATTGAGTTTTCAAACATGCAAGCGGAAGCTAACTATGCTGTAAACTATGCTAAACTGTAAACGTACTTATTTCTAAGTTTAGCTATCATGATAGTTGCTCAATTAGGCTCTTAAATATGATTTCTAATAATATGTCACACTTCCTAATGAACTCCTACAAGGACTATTTGAATACTTGATTCATTTGATTACTTACTTGTTTGCGCATGTTCAAGTTCACAGTTCTCGGCCTTCTCGAAGTTGTAATCCTTCCTATGTTTAGAAAAAGTATCAATATCGGCCAGTGGTGGCCAAATTTCTAGGATAGTTAGTTAGAACAAGTATCATTATAGGGTAGGTCAAGTATTCTAACATCCCAAGCCCATCTTATTGCCATGGGGTAGGTTAAGTATTGTAACAGCCTAAGACCACCACTAGCCGATATTGCTTTCTATTTCTCCTCAAGGTTTTTAAACGGGTCTAATAGGGAGAGGTTTTCGCACCCTTAAGAGGAATGTTTCGTTCTCTTCTACAACCGATGTGAGATCTCACAATCCACCCCCATTAGAGGCCCAACATCCTCGCGGTGTCTGAGACAACTCACAATCCACCCTCTTTGGAGGCTCAGTATCTCGTTGGTACACCACTCGGTGTCTGGCTTGATACCATTGGTTCTTCTATCCAATCGATGTGGGATCTCATAATCTACCTCCATTGGAGAACCAACATCCTCGCTAGCTTACACCAAAAAAACTCTTATTCCTATAATATTTAGTTAGATTAAGAATATATTACTAACCACCTTAATTAACCCTCTGAAAATGTGACTCAATCTTTGTATTTTTAACTCAATAAGTTTCATTGTAGGATTTGAACAAGTTCAACCGTGACATTGACACATTGCAAACACCTTCAATAAGGAGACGATCCAGAAAGCCAGTATGAGATCACACATAGATTTCACATTGTGAACCACCGATGGAAGCCACTTTAAAAATATTTTCTTAACCAAATATAATATATTAATCATCTAACATGCATATTCAGCTTTATGCCAAAAATTCAATCTACTTGTAGGTGACAGAATACAAAGTTATCCATCGCCTAATATATAAACTTCCATTTGCTGTTCCTCATACCATTGGACAAAAATATACAGAACAGGAGAATTCCTCGTGTTAGTTTCTTTACAAATACATAAAATTTCCCAAGATTGCTCCACTGAGAGGAAGGCCAAGGAGGAGCAGTGTTTTATGACATCATAAAATACAATTATATTGACAATATTGTCGAGAAAAAAAGTCATTTCATCGCTGTGTATTCCCATGTCGAACCCCTATCTGTTTCGGATACTCCTGGAAAGTGGAAGAATCCAAGAAAAAGGTAAGTAATGGATCTACTGCAAATGCAAATGCAAGAACACTAGATTCCCTCGAGATTCTTATCGAGGCAGTAAGTAAATACATCACAATGACACTAAATTGTAATCAAAAGATCTAAAAGACGATATGATATGTAATTGTCCTTGACTTTCCTTTTCAGGCTTTCTCTCAAGGTTTTTAAAACGCGTATGCTAGGGAGAGGTTTCCACACCCTTATAGAGAGTGTTTCGTTCTCCTCCCCAACCGATGTGGGATCTCACAATCCACCCCCTCCCCCACGGGGCCCAGCGAGGATGCTGTCAATCGTTCCCTTCTCCAATCTATGTGGGACCCCCAATCCACCTCCTTTGGGAACCAGCGTCCTTGCTGACACTCTGCCTCTTGTCCACCCCCCTTAAGGACTCAACCTTCTCGTTGGCACATCGCCCGGTGTCTAGCTCTAAAATCATTTGTAATAGCCCAAGCCCACTTCTAGCAAATATTGTCCTCTTTCAACTTTCCTTTTCAGGCTTCCCCTCAAAGTCTTTAAAACGCGTCTACTAGGGAAAGGTTTCCACACCCTTATAAATAATGTTTTGTTCCCCTCTCTAACCTTAAGATACCATCCATTTTATAAACATAAAGGCACCAGTCAACTTGACCCCGTAGTCAAGCGCTGATATAGCAATTTCTGCGCATAAAATAAGTCACAAATAAAGGAGGAAGAACTCACCTGATAGGAAGTGACTGAGAACCAACTACAGCCCCTCTAGGTGCACTCTGGCGTCGAGGCCTTTGATCGCTCTCCCTGCTTACACGCATAGCAGCGAGTTCCTTCTCCATTGCCACTACTTCTCTTCGCATTTTCTTTGCTTCAACCTCCATTGCTTTATTCAAAGTATCGACCTTCTTTGCTAACATCTATACACGGCCAAAATAAATGCACAAAAAGCCATGGATGAAATACTAGAGAATGGAGATGAATGTATAATCTTCAAATTCAGTCTACAAACTAACCTCAATTGCATCATCCTTGTCTCTGAGGGTTACATCCTTCTCATGACAAGCTTTCCTAAGAGATATGACTTCTTTCTGTAACATATCATACAATGCACCAGAAACGGAATCTTCTAGCTCTGTTTTGGTTTTTTCGACTGCGATACCGTCTTCATTTTCTTCGTATGGAACGATCGTCTCACCACTGGTCAGACTGGTCGCTGTGTCTGACTTATCTTTTACTGCCGCATCCTGCACAAGCTTCTCTCTTTCCAGTGATCTACTACCACCATCAAATGATCTAGAAGAGGGTTTTGTAGTAGTCTTCAACAATGCACTGACACTATTCGACTGGAGCGATCCTGTGTGCGAGTTTGTATTTCTCCTGGATAAATAGCCATTTGAAGACAGTTTAGATAGTTCTGCTCCTCCAAGAGATTGACGTCTCGAAGGTCCCGTGCTTATGCTTCTTCCTTCAGAAGCAAATTTCGGGTTACCATTAGATGATCTAAGCTTTTCCTCCAAAACCTTGAAGCGCAATTGATATTTTTCCTAAGTTTCCAATCAACACATGCAACAACATTTGTGATTAATTCAAGAGGACATAAACCGCTAAATGCAAAAGTTAATTCTTCTCACTTTCATTTGTGCTTCAGCCTTTGCAGTGCGCTCAGCAACTGCTAGTTTTTCACGAAGTTGCTGCATTTCTCCCTGCAAGTGTATTCAAGACTACATTGATTAACCTGTGTAATACACAATATTATTCATGGAAACTACATTTTCAACATTTGACTCTTATTCAAACTACTTTGGCTATCCTCCCCATCCACACTATCTATCCAGTTTCTACTCCCACAAAACTTTCAGCGTCATTGAGAGTCTTTTTAGGAATTTGTTATGGAAGGGAACAGAGAACAGGGTGGTTCTCACAATTTAAGATGGGATAAAGTTAAACGCCCATTAGAGGAAGGTAGCCTAAAGATTATTGACATAAAACTTTAACAATACATCTTGGCTAAATGGATCTGACGATTTCACAAAGAAAGATCTGTGCTCTTTAGAGAAGGTTATTGTATCAAAATATGGCTCTCTGCATTTTGATTAGAAGCCTCGAAGTTTCTCCCTAGACTCATCGAAGGGCCTTCAAAATTGATAGTGTTCGAAGACATGATTTACACCACTACCACTTGCAAAGTTGGAAATGGGTGGTTGGCATAAGGTTTTGGTATGATAACTGGCTGGAAGGTGTGCCTCTCATGGATCAGTTCCCTTTATTATTTTCTATCACGATGGATTAGGAGGCAAAGTCGGCTGGTTTTTGAAATTCATCCACGGGCACAAAATTTTAACCCCAGGAGAAACTTAACTAATCGTGAGACTGAGGAACGGGCTATGCTATCTCATACACTCGACAGCATAGTCCTCAATGAATCACCTGACGGATGGTGGAGAAGAATGGAACCTTTTTCATCTAAATCTCTTACCAGCTCATTAGTCTCACAGGGTGATAGGAGCTTAAAAGTTCTTTATTTTTCTATTCGGAAAGGTACCTATCTCAAAAAGGTCAAAATCTTCATTTGGGAGCTAAGCCACACTTGCCTCAATGCAAGAAACTAAAATACATTAAGAAACTCTTTCCAGGTATTTAAAAATGCACATGCTAACTACGACACACCTGAAAAAATCTTCTTTCTTCAAGCCATTGTTTTACTGGCATCACTTTATCATTTGCGTCTTTCCATTCATTAGCAACAACAGTAGCAACCCTGTTGGCGGTAACTTTTGCACGAGCTACCTCACGTTCTAAAGTTCTTATTTCATCCTATAAAAGAAGCAAAATCAAGGTTGATTGGAAATTTTGTAACGTGCACCCGAGATAAAAATAATTGAAAATTTAAATCAGAATTATTACACTCATCTCTTTCACTTTTCGCTGGTAATCACGCACAGCATTGGCAGCAGCACCACCAGCCAAGACAGCCTCCTCAAGCTCCTGGACAGTTTGCATTAGCCTTTCAACTTCTGCAACCTTTTGTCTGTGCAGCTTGTCTAATATCTTATTCTCCTCCTAACATTGTGGCGAATACAAGTTAAATTAAGCATTCTGTCATATATTTAACAACTAAATGAAAACCAAGAATTAAATAGGTGGCATGAAAACTACTAAAGAACTTTTGAGTGATCAAGCAACCTGGCATATTTCAATTTGCTTCATTAACTCTTGGTTTTTATTTTGTAAGTCATCAACCATGGATGCTTTTGCCAAAGCAATCTGGACGGTTCTCTCGGCCTCAAGCAGTGCAGCCTCCTTGGATTTTGTAAGTCTGTCCAGAGCTCTATTGTCATCTTGCAACTTTGCTACCTAAAAACCAGATAATTGTTACTGAGACATGGAAAATAGTTACTCTTCCATGACTTGTACATGGAGCTGAAAAGAAACTGTTGTAATGACATACAAATGTACACTCAGATGAAAAATGTAAGACGAGTTTTAATTCTACCTCCAGCCGGGCTAGCTTAAGCTCTGCCTCCAATGGTGCTATAATGGCCTCAATCGGAGGCATTTCATCATCTTTTTGAGCGGTGTGTACCCTTCGAAGGGTGGCTTCAGCAGCAAATTGGGCAGCTAATGCAGCCTTTTTCTCATCATTAATCTTCTTGATTTCAAGGTTCTACAATCATAGTAAAAATAATATTAGTGGATGTAGTAATGGGGGATGGTTATGGGCATATTAACTCCTATCAGAAGATAATATTAACTTCATAAGTACCTTGCTTTCCAAAAGAGCTTCAGTTGCCTTGAGCTTTTCATCTACTTTCTTCAACTCATCTGTTAACTAAGAATATGATGCAAGAGTATGAGTATCATCTACTGCCTAGTGTCTGACCGTCATTAAGCACAGGTTAGATATCTCTTGACCAAAAGTTGTAAAATAAACATATGAAGAAGTTCATAAAAGTACTTTGAAGAATGGTTGGTGGTTGTGGTTGTGGTTATGGTTGTGGATGTGACAAAATCAACCAATATAGAATTATTAATTTCAATGCCAACCTTCATATCCAAAAAAATAAAGTAAAACAGCAATTTGGATTTGCAACATGGTACTGAGCTTTTTCTATTATGAAAAAATCTGATTATAACTAAACCCTAACCTAATTGGTGGAGCTTTCATAGCTATCGATCCTCCGCTGAAGTTTCATTTGGAGGCTTCATAGCTACCATCACAATGCCGAAGTTTATTCAACAACGCCTTCATCATATTATCGTTGAGAGAGATCAACAAGTATGAGAAGTGAGAAGTACATAACTTCTCATTAAAAACTTCCTTTCCAGAGATTGGTGAGAGAAATTGCTCAAGATTTCAAGACTGACCTTCGTTTCCATGACAACGTTTTTTGGTATTGTAAACCCAACAGTAATTGCAAGCAAGTCCAATAATCTGTGTGATAAGGTAACCCTAGCCAATTGGATCTAAGAACTCTCCTAAACACACTGCATATGCAAACTCCAAAATCACAAATGCTAAAACCCTAAAATCAATTTGATTTCATTCCAAATGATTGCAACTCTCGGGAGTATGATCTAACAACCTTATTGAAGAATAAGACCTTTAGATCTAAATATATCCAAGAACCTCAAAATGATTAAGAATCACCCCAAGGGAAAATAAGATCCGGAATACCTTGTAGATCGAATATCTCAAGGTAAGAAAACTTCATTGATATTCAAATCATTCTACAGGCAAGATTGATCATGTCAAACTTTAATGATTCTAAACATGCAACTTAAACTACATAGACTATATCGAATTGCAAATAAACTTAGTCCTTGGCACAACTGCTCTTTTTAATACATTTTCCAAGTCTACTTATAAAGACAACATACATGAGGCATTTCAAAAGTTGTAACCTTCATACTTTATGCCCATAATTAGCCACCATGTAAATATAACCTTAAAGTAAATAAAATGTCTTAAAATACATTAATAAAACACCTCAGTTCTAGATTATCATCCACAAAAAATTTATAATCATATAAGACTAAATGAAACTTGATTCTTTTTTAACGTGGCATGGATCGCAACTTGAGTTTATCTCGGGGTAATTCAAATAATATTTTTTTCACATATTTCTTGAAGTTCATATTGTATGATTGAGATGTCTTAGTTCATATCATCGTGACTCTTGGAAGCTTTGCGCTAGTCTCCCCAAAAGTTCAGCAATGCAAGTCCATTCTTTGCTCAAGTCTTAAGTTCAGCAATGCAAGTCCATTCTTTGCTCAAGTCTTGAGAGCCTAGTAATCGCAAGCCAAGCCCATCGTTTCGCAAGTCCGACGAAGAATCCATTCTAGATATAGAACCAACAACACAAGTCTGCAAGTCCAGTATAGTCAAAGCATCCATAGCTTTCCGCAAGTCTGGCATAGGTTTCCGCAAGTTAAGAGAATTTTGAAGCCTAGCAATCAATTCCTACTATACCCATTACTAATGCATCCATTCCTCCCCGCTTTCAAGCCACTAATCAACATTAGAAGGAAAGTCATTCACACAATCCGCAAGCCCATTAACATACATTAATAGTTGCAAGCTCAATTTTCTGCACTTTCCACACTTCGTAATTTTTGCAAGATTGATTCCATTTTATAAAAAAATGAACGAAGAAAATTCCGCAAGATTGTGAAATCAGATTCAGATTGATTCACCTTCCAAATATTACATTCCGTAAGCAAATGGATACACTTTCTTCTACCTTACGCAAGATTGTGAAAGCCCATAGTCACTGTTCCATTTCCGTTTAGCCATATCCCATGCCCAAAGCCCATATCCAAATTACCGTAAGCCCATATCCACCACATTTTATCTTTTCTCCATATCGAACACATTATTGTAAGCCCATATCCAACACAAGTACCACATATCATATCCTCCTAAGCCCCTATCATCAATATCCACCAAAGCCCTTTCCATATCAACCTTTTTGTAAGCCCATATCCACCACAAGTGCTACCGCCCAACGCATACCAATGGACGAGCCTACTAATGGAAGAGTAACAAAGACAATTTATGGTATACTCGCTACAAGAAACCACGAAAAATGAAGGAGAGTTGTTGGAAATTGAACAGAAAGCCTCCCAGTCATGAATATGGAAGTCGGGGAGGCCCACAAAATCATCGTTTGAGAAACAAGGGAGAAATGTCAAAGGCATGAGCGTACATTGCAAAGGAGTTCAAATCAGAACAAAAGGCCCCAATTGTGAAGGACTAGTGGATGCAATAATGAAGAGATTGAAAGATTGAAGGTGTTCTTGAACTCGCTCAACAAACCATCAAGTTCTAGTACATTTACAATCTCAGGTAAGTCTTCCTTCACTTTCTTCCTTCACCCTTTAGAGATAAGTCAAGTTAACTCTTGGATTATAGACTCCGGTGCAACTGATCACATGATCCCCCACTCACAACCTTTTTAAAGCATATAAATCATGCTTGAGTAATCAAAAAATTACAGAGGCAAATGGAACCAATGCCATTATTGCAGGAATAGGCACTGTATTTGTTTCTCAAACCTTTAAACTAAAAAACGTTCTACACGTCCCAAAACTATCTAATACTCTACTTTCCATACAAAGCTTCCTCATGACAGCCACTGTCATGTTATTTTCTCCTCGTCATGTCATGTTTTTCAAGACTAGAACTCGAAACAGACGATTTGAATGGCCTATCCTACTTGCAATTATCTAGAGAACAATCAGTCCTGCACATGTGTCATTTCTTAGTTCTTCTAATAAAGATACGATTTGGTTACATAACTTTCGCATGGGTCATCCCTCATTTAGAGTTGTGAGATTTATGTTTCCAAACCTAAGGTGGAAAAACAAGAGGGTCCAAAGCTTCTAACCCAAATGTTCCCTAACCCTAATTGCCCTAGAAAAACACATGGTGTTCTAATACCATGTTCATGTCAAGCCAAAATACAGATGAATCCTTCCAAGTCGATATATTAAGTTCAATATATAGGCATACATGTGAGCTCTAAACCAAGAACAGTAAAATTACAATAAAGAAGACTAATAAGCTCCTATAATCACATGCATACTTGATAAAAGAATAAAATAGTACCTCTTCAACAGCCCTCTCTTTGAGCCGTTCTGAATTTTTTAATGACTTAACTTCAGCAAGAGCCTCCCCCAGTTCTCTGTCCTTATCTGCATATATAAAAAGAAAAATATTCAATTGGGTCTAATAATACTTGATTCCAAAGAAACCTGAGTCTCTTCTCATTCTTGTTATATTCCTTCTTTGAACATGAAAATTACTATTTAACATTTCCAAAACTTAAAAAAGTTAAAAAAAATAAGAATTTCATAAGATATATGAAATGCCAAACATGCAATATATAATGGTCATTAAAAAGGAAGCAATGGCATTGTTGACTCCAGTCGCTATAGGAGTATTTCGAGTACAGCCAATATTACCTTATATCCCTTTCATACAATTTAGTTCTCTTGATATTGATCTCAGATATAAAGACGTAATTGGTGGAAGTCCTATTTCAACCTCCATAGGTGTTCGGTACAATATACCACCAGTACATTATAATCCATTTCAGAACATAAAACTCGAAGACCCATAAATAACAGCTGTCGATAATACGACCTTACTTGAACAGGATTTGTTCCATAAATTGTACAATTGTATCCCTGATTTCTAAAGACAACAACCATCAATACAATCTGATAGTCTAGGTTCAAAAGTGGAGCATAAGCCGCAAATAATGAGCAACAAGTTGGCCAAACACAAGTGACAAAGAGAAGACCAATTAAAACTCGAAACAAATAGGAGCACCTCACAGAAGAAAGTTCAAGCACAAACATCTTACAAAATGTTTCCTTCAAGATTAATGTTGTACATATTTTAGCACAAAGATAGAAGGAATCAACTATAACTTCGAGCTTTCACTAAGAGAATGAAAGAATATACAAAGGCATATAGAAATTTGTTATTAAAAATGTTACACGATTAACAGCTTTCATTTCGAGAGCTCGAGTAGAAGTTTTCTTCATTGGCCCAATGGATGCTTCCATAAATCTTTTCTTTTTTTCTTCCAGAAGTCTTATCTTCCCATTTATAGTTCGTTAATACATTGCCGGCGTTCTCTTCTTTATTTTTTTCCTTATCTGAAAATTAAAAGAAGGAAAAGAAATCCTACGAACAGTTTCAGGAGGAAAAACATTATTTAGCTAGAAAATATAGAATTTCTTTCTTCTGTGCAAAACATATTGAAATTCTCTTCAGACCATATCAAGTGGTTTCTTTCAACTATTAACGGAAACCCAGAATATTAATCAACCAAAGACCGAATTTACAGAAGACATGTATACATATAAATAACAATAACAAGAAAAAGGAAATCAGAAACACCATGGAATCATGATGCAGCAATTATCACTAGCAATTACACGGCTCCAATTTTAATAACAACGTGCATTTCAGAGTTCCATCATTAATTTTCTCCAAGGTAGGTAACTTCTCTACCTTCCATAAGAACAGTAGAAAGATCGAAAAAGTAGATGCACACAATTCAAAATCGATCCAACATCAGAAAGCAACAAACACTTCAAATCTGGAAACAAAGGACAAAACACAAACCCCAGATGAAAAATTCAAATTCAAACGGAACAAAACAAAAGAAACCCCTGTGCGCCACAAAACAAACCAAACTCATATCAACAACAACGATTCTCCACCAGCATTCAAAAACAAAAGAGAAGAGATAAGGAAGAAAACAAAAGGACCTCGAACTTCATTCTCAAGGCGATTGAGCTCGACGCGGACTGGATCAGAACCGTGCAAAAGAGTAATAATATCATCCACATCAGACCCAGCACGTGAAATTGGCGGGGCAGCAACATTGGGCTTCTTACGAGGCTTGAAAGAAGCAGAGGAGGAAAGCGAGAGCTTAGCAGAATCGAGAACATCCCCACCATAAGCAGAGGAGTTAATGTGGTTACTCGCCATTAAAGATCTAGCTCAGAATCCTCCCGGCCTCAGTCATAAAGCGAATTGCTCCGCAGCAGCCCTAAGAGAAATGGCGAGACCCAGAAGGGGAAATGGGAACAGGGGAAGAAGGAGTTAGGGGAAATGGGTAGCGAGAGAAAAAGGAGATTAAGAAAGGGGTTTAAGGAGGGATTTAAACGAGAGAATGGAGATTAGTTTTGAGATTGAAGGAGAGCTTAGAACTTAGAAGAGCTTGATAGAAGCTGAATTTTGATTTTGGACGGACTGAGAGATGAAGGAATCAAGTTCAGGGGAGAGATGATTGTGTACGGGCTGATCTTTTTCCGGGACTGTTGTGTACCGTCTGATCTGCTGCGATTGAAGACCGTCGTATGATTGTGGGACCTTTAATTTGACTCATCACTCCAATGCCCCACTTAATGATAATTTAGTTTTTTATTTTTACAACAATCAAAGAAAAAGACATTAAACCATTTGAACTTTGAAGATATAAAAAGCATTGGAATTTGAAGACATAAAACTCATTGGAACTTGTAAGGAAATTTAAAAACTTCCTCCCTCTCGTTCTTAAAAATATATTTATATTAAGACGACAGGTCGGAGAATTGTGTGGGGATGGAGACGAGGAATATATTCTCATCTTCGATCCATTTATCTAATAAAGAGAAATCTCTCTTCACTTCCTTCTTCATTCCCGGTCTAAACTAGAAATCTCTGCCCTATTCGCGGCGACTTAAATAAATATCTCTAACCTCGGATTGATGGTCATAAATATAATGAAATACACTCCACCGGTTTCAAACCTCGCACTTAGAGTAAAGGGGTGCCAAGCATTAAGGAAAAAAAATGTTATAGTCTTAAGACCCAAAGTCTACCTATGCACAAGGAGGAGCATTCAAGAGACGCCACATGTCACATTATAGAAAATCGAGGAAAAACCTTATGCATGCAAAGGCTCAAGCTGTGGTCTCGAGAGCTATTACATTGAGGAGTCGTATGTGAGACTCACGCATATGATCTCTCTACATGTGAATTAAGGGTGAGTTTTTGTTCTTTTCGACCTCTTTTTGAGCTCTGATTTTAATAATAAGTCTATTATAACTTGAATTAGGACAAGCAAGGCACACACTAAGAGAATGAACTCTTTACCGTTATTACTCGTGGCTGTTGGGTTGGGTGGGCGGGTTAACACCCCTCGTCGCTGTTGTCTTTAGCCGCACGTCGCCAGTGAGAACAAGAAGAAATAATAGAAGGCATAAGGATGAAGACTGAATCTTGGTGCAAAAAAGTGCAAAACTGCACACTCTTGGATGTAATGGAACCTAATCTCTATATGCTTGCTCCAGTCGTGCAAAACTGGAGTTTTGATCAGGGAGATCATAGATTTGTTGTCCGTACAACATTGGTGGATCGCCTTCTCTTCCGCTCAGCTCCTCCATCAACCACGCAAGTCAGATTCCCTATGTGGCCACCGTCGTAGCGGCGATGTACTCTGCTTCGGAAAAAGACAGAGCAACTACCTTTTGTTTAGTTGATTGCCAGCAAATCGCGCTGCCTGGGAGGAAGTAAATCATTACACTAGTGCTCTAATGATCATTAATGTCACCGGGCATGTCACTATCACTATAGCCAACCAGCTCAAGCTTCTTCCTTCCTCTCCCTACACAATATCTCACACCCCTGCAATTGGTTCTGGGCACATAGCGTGGGATACACTTGACAGCCACAAGATGCTCCTCCCTTGGTGTTTCCATAAACCTACTCACATATCCAACAGAATAGGCGAGGTCAGGGCGTGTGTTTATCAGATAGCCCAGACTCCCGACGATGCTGCAGTAATTAGTGGCGTCGACCACCGACGTAGTGCTGACCTTCCTTAGCTAGAGTTGGGCCTCCATTGGTGTCCTTATAGGGTTACTGTCCGCCAACCTAATTGTGTCCAACAACTTCTTCACGTATGCACCTTGACAAATGGTGATGCCGGTAGTACTCTGCTGCACTTAAATGCCAAGGTAGTAGCTGAGCTCGCTGAGATCGCTCATCTTGAAGATCGTTGACATCTCCCTCTTGAATCTTCCAAGAGCTTCCATGTCGCCTCTAGTGATTATGAGATTGTCGACGTACACCCCCACGATCTATCGTTGCTCGCCGTGGCCGCGCATGTATATGCCATGTTCAGAAGCACAGCGCTTGAACTTGAACGTCAACAGGGTACTGTCGAGTTTCGCGTTCTAGGTGTGTGGTGCTTATTGAAGCCCGTAGGAAGTTTTTTAAGTTTTTTAAGATACATACTACTATAAACTAGTCTAAGAACCTCTTCAAATATCTAGTTCATAAAATTATACAAGTTGTAGGCATTAATGAGTCAAAAGACCTCACAATCACCCATAAGAATTATGTTGAAATGTAGAGTTTTTCAAAATATTGTTCTTCTTGGTTCATATACTTTAGATAACCTTTGTTTGCCTTAATTAATTCCTAATATTCAATAAATTGACACATGGGCCAATCATTTCCTCTAAACGATCACCACTAATGTGTTCAATAGAAAATGCTAAGGTGTTTCAAGTCTTGACTTTGTAGATCGAATATCTATGACTTGGTCTACCTCAAATTTACTCAATCATTCTATCTATAATTTTAAGAACTTGAAGTGAGTTTATGACTCAATATTTAAATCAACATTTGGGGTTCATACGAATGTTACGAAAACTCAAATACTTAATTCAATCTTAATTCACAATTTTGCCACTTCCTCCAACATAACTTGTTTTCTTCTTTTTAACGTTTTTTTATATATATATTGAGGGATAACATTGTTTGGTATATGGTTTTGGACTAAAGACCTTTGATATGGAAAATCACTACAAGGGGAGTAAGATTCGAATTACCTTGTTGATAGAATATCTCAAGGTAAGAACATTGTTCGAGATTCGAATTACTTCACAAGCAAGATTGATCATGTCGAACTTGAATAATTCTACATGCAACCTAAACTACATAGAATTGTAAATAAACTTAGCTAGGCTAAAAAAAACACAAATGCTCCTTTTACTACATTTTTGAAGTCTACTTACAAATACAACATACATGACTTTATATAGTCTCAAAATGAAGGCATTCAAAGAGTTGTAACATTCATATTTAATGACCATGATTAACCATTATGTAATTGTAACCTAAAGTAAATAAAAAGTCTTAAAATAAATTAATGAAATAGAATAACTCTAAATTACTCTAAATGGTAATCCACCCAAAATTTATAACATGAAACTTGATTCTTCTTCAATGTGGCATGATTGAAATGTCTTTTGATAATTTCAACAATATTTTCTTCACATCTTCATTGAAGCATATTGTATGATTGATGTCTCTTGGTTCATATCAACCTTGGTCTACGGTTTTGAGTTCTTGATTATAGGGACATTTCGGTTATTTTATACATATAATTGGTTTAGCTCCTTGACATATTCTAATAATTACCCAATTTTATGCATATAGTTATCGTATTATATTAAGCCTTTTATTAAAATTTTATGAGGAGTGGAGACCATTTAGTGAGTTATTTTAAAGTGGCTAGAATCTCGAGCAAATGGTAAGAGTTTAAGTTCTTATCTTTCATTCTTGTTTAACTTTTCTATAATCCTTTAAATCTTACTTTTAACTTAGGGTTAGATTTTCAAGTGATGAAAAAAAAATTCTAGATTGGCTGTTTATATGTTCATCTACATGTGGGTCCTCATTCCTTGAGCTTAAAACCTATGTGAATTGGAATGAAAGAGGGCCAAATTAATACAAACCATGACTGGTTCATTTTAGTGGTGACGTGACGATCACCATCCTCATAATCCGTCATACTATTATGTTGAAACATAGTTACATAGTGGTATTGGGAATATTATCAAAGGTAGAACAAATGGTTGTCATGGAAATAATTCTACTTTCATCATCATGGAGACATCTCATGCCACAATTATTGTGAAACCTTTAAATTACTTTGTCTTTTTCATACTTATCGTTGTCCTCGAACTTGACTTTAAATCTCACAATTAGTGTCAAGACAGGGAGATTTCTACATTTCAGTACGTTCAAATCTCTAATTTCATTAGAGGCATTCATGAGGACTACAAACTAGTTCAAGTATAGTGTGTCTAAATTTTCAGTGTTAGCTTATAAAATTTCTCTTTGGTAAGCTCAAGTCACTCTTTCCATATTCATACCAACACTATGATTTTATAGTTACCTACTCCATAGTGACGAAACTTTTTTTTTTTCGATACTACCACTCTTGATATGTATAGTAGCTTATAGGATCTTACGGACTACCAAGCTTCTCCGTTCATAACATTACATTATTTTCTATGTTTTGAGACATCTGGTTTAAATATCTAACTCTCCTCAACAACATCATTTTTATGCATATATTAGTGTTTAGTCGTCTATTACTTTTCATTACATTGTAACTCCACGATAACAATATAAATCTTGTTAATCTTAACATGTTCTGAATCATCAATATATTATGTAGTACTCACGTTCCAAGCATAGCATAACATATAAACATCACTTATTATCTTTTATAAGGTATAATTGACGGTGAAGAAGTCGTTCATTGTAAGGTCATGGAAACATTTTGAGTCTACATCTTAAGCTAGTGTATAGAATCTATAAGCCTAGAGTTCTTATATTAACTCTAAAGATCTTATTTTTTCTAATAAAATAGAGACGTCACTCCATGCATATGCCTAATACGTGCCGAAAAGTATCTAAAATCTTTTCATAAAGGATGTCATGGACTTAAACGTTCATACTAAATTCATTTAAAACAATACTATTCTCAACAACCTAATGAAAAAATAAATAAGATAAATTTAAATAAAATAAATAAAATAGTACAATGATGAATATAACTATCCCAACTTCACTTCCATGACCTTTACAACAACACAGTCATTTGTACATGGGTGTCTTATCTTTACAAAAAAAAAAAAAATAATAATAATAATAATAATAATAATAAATAATAATAAAAAAATAATAATAATAATAATACATGGCTTGAATATTTAAAAATACTCCGTAAATAACCCCACTATTGGGGTTGAAAAGTACATTCACATGCAATCATGATGGAACTTATCCTTTCATAAAATATCATGGTCTTGATCTCTACTTTCTAGTTGGGGTAGAATTAGATGTAAAGTGCATATCTAGGTCTGACATACACTCTAATGGAAAGTAGAGAATTCTAATTTTACTTAAGAATCGGAGCTTAAAGTTGTTCCTTGAAATCCAAGTTTACCTAAGGAGTCACACCATCATAATTTAGAATTCTACTATGAAAATTAACTCATCTAATTGCATGCCATACTAACCTTAAATGCCTCCAAAAGTGTCAAATACGGCTCACAAAGAGTAAAAAAGTTACAGGAAAGAGTCTGAACACATCCAGCTCAAGCCAGATTAGGTGAGAAGTTGAGGTGGGGCCAATTGACTCCAAACCACCACTGAAGTGAGATGAAACAAAGCAATTGTTGTGACTCGGTAAGCCAAGAGACCTCCCTTTTATATTGGAGTCTAACTCCCACTTTCTCAATCTAACCGATGTTTGACAACTTTTTTTTCTTTCAATTTTTTATTTTTAGGTCATGTATGATAAGTATGATTGATATGTCATTACACCAGGTCTCATAAGAAGGTTGTTTCATGAAAAGTACACAAAGTATGATGTTGTAACAAACCAAATCCAGGATTTGGATCATGATTCAAAATTCGATCTCGGCACTTGATGGCTCCGACATTTTTCGCCATCCTTTACAACATGGTAATGTTACTTACTCGTTGCTTCTAAAAGTGAATATTATCCCAACAAACTAACACTAGTCCTTTTAGTATGTTTTATCTTTACTCACTGCATTCTAGGAAAATTTTCAGAAGGTTACTTAACATAGAATTGCTTAAAGCGAAACATACTGAATTTTGGAGTTCTTATAATTGAGCTACCGACAAGGAATGTGCATCTGTAACTTTTAGTTCTTACAAGTCTTTCTTAGTCAATCTATCTTTAGGATCGCTTTCATTTGGACGTAATTTTGGTTCATTCATGTACCTTCTTTTTACTCAAGTGTCACAGAAGTGTATCATAACCATGTAGCATGATTTAAAATGTGGGACCTCATGCATGTTGCATGTCATAAGCATGGGATACTTTCCGAGTATGTTTTATACTAAAGCATACACCATGATATGATACGTGTTCCTTTCTTTTTATTAGTTTTTAGTAGCATGAGCGTAGGCTAGCCCATAGTCAGGTTTATGAGGTATATATACGAGCTCATTTAGTAAATTCATGCACACGTACGTGAACCGTAAGTAAATGATCCAACCCTACTCGAAAAAAGAAAAAAGAAAGTAAATTTTAAGGAATAGTCATGAAAAAAAAGAAACCCATAGTTACATTTGAGTATGGATTTAATTTTCTTACACGAGCATGTTTGACATTGTATCTTACTTTAAAGTTAACTTTTCGGTACTAAAATTTAAATCTATTATGCATCCCAATTAAGAATTAAAATTATAGAATCCAAAATATTTGAAAAATTGACACCTTCAAAGTTGATACTTTTTTACAAAAGTACACAAATCTTCCAACACGACAGGGTAGGGTTGATCAAAGAATGAAAATCAAATCGAATTGAATGAAATTAGAAACACGAAATCATTTGAAGCATTTGTAAAAATGCCCATCTATCTCTCTCTCTCTTTTGAACTTCCTTTTATTCCAATCAATCTTAATAACAATAGAACTGCAAAGTGGGTTGATAATCAAATTTGCTTCTTCAAGGGTTGAAAGCACCGCAGTCAGTGCGAATGTTGCCGTCGGATCCGGTCTTGACACCTACGCGACCCAACTTGGTCATGGCAGTAACGAAGGCAGTGTAGAAGGTTTGTCCACTATGAGCCCAAACCTTGACAGTGGGTCTCGACCTTGTGTCACTGAAGAGCACTTGGTCAGAAGTGAAGAGGCCCATTCCTTGCTGCAGATTCTTGAAGTACATATTGTCGAACCTTGTGGGTGTGTTTGGGTCCATGTTTATGGCTATCCTTGGATCCACGTCTCTTGGGCACATCTCTTGAAGCCTGCTTGCATAGGTTGGGTTCAGCGTTGGATCCACTGGATTTGTACGGCTGAAATTGTATATTCTGTTTGCGAATTTGCTGCAGTGGGAGAATCCGACGGTGTGCGCAGCTGCACCATAGTAGCTTTCTATTATAAATCACGAATCTCCACAACAGTATGATATTATATACTTCGAACATAAATTCATGGCTTTGCTTTTGGTTTTTCCAAAAGGCCTCAGACTTCCTCCCAACAATCTTCCTCTCGAACAAAATACACCATAGAGCCTCCTTTAACGCTTATAAAGCCCTCTAACAGCATTCTATTAATTGAGGCTGGACTCCTCTCTCTAGAATCCTAGAACAAAGTACACTTTTTGTTCGACACTTGAGTTACTTTTGACTACACTTTCGAGGGTCAAAACTTCTTTATTGGACATTTGAGAATTCTTTTGACATAACTAAGTTAATGGCATGATTTTGATACCATGTTAGGAATCACGGACACTCCATAGTGATATGATATTGTTTACTTTGAGCATAAATTCTTGTAGTTTTACTTTTAGTTTTCTCAAGAGACCTCATACTAATGGAGATGTATTCGTTACTTATAAACTCATGATCATTCTCGTAATTAGCTACTTTCAACTCGACGGGCCGAACATTGTTTAGAATTGAAATGGAATAATAATGGTTAGGGAAGGAAATTGATACCGGAGAGAGCAATCATGTCAGTCTGGGAAAGGCCATTGGCAGCAAACATGGCATTGAGCTGATTGAGATTAAAGCTTGGCTTCGGCAATTTGCCTTCAACATCTGAAGCCCTTGAAACAAGCCCATCCTTTCTCCCTAGCTCCACTGCATATGATGGCCC
The DNA here is from genome assembly GCF_002738345.1 of Cucurbita maxima. Lineage (NCBI taxonomy): Eukaryota > Viridiplantae > Streptophyta > Magnoliopsida > Cucurbitales > Cucurbitaceae > Cucurbita > Cucurbita maxima. The sequence continues at coordinate 2,078,027 of NW_019272046.1, forward strand.
TCGAGCCTGTAATCCAATAGTTAAACCCAATTCATCTCTATTTATCAATAATATGAGAATCGTTAAGAGTACAAACAAACCAATGAGATGACATCTCGAGTAGCCATCACGAGAATATCAGCACACGACACTTTATTTCTACATTCTGGCACAGCGTCAACGGCAGCTTTTGCTTTAATCACCGTATCAAATCCATCTCCTGCTAATGAAAGGTTATCAGGATGATCCTTCTCCACTGTGTTACCTCCGTCCGAACCAATCATCACCGACGCATCACATCCCTACATCAACCAAACCAAGTTTTTTAGTTCATAGAATTAATTACAAGTTGACTTAGACAATTGAGAATGAATTAAATTACCTGAACAAAACAGTCGTGAAAGAAGAGGCGGAGGGTGGCAGGAACAGTAACAAACGTCTGTCGGAACTTCTTTGTGACAGCATTTCGAACTATGCTCTCAACGTTAGGACAAACATCAGCGTAAAAATCTTGTCGAAGCTGTGCCATAGACGTTGGAACAATGGCGAACAACGATGTCAAAACAATAACCTCAATCATAACAAAGGTTCTCAAACTACTTCTTCCCATTTTTGATTTCTTTTGAAAATGGCTCTACGTCTCTCTGTGTTTATTCCAATTCCAAGAAGAAAACACACATATATATACACACAAAAATATTTAATAAATGATTGTGATAATCAGGTGGGTTTTTATTTTAAATATTGAATTTTATGGAAACTCAAACTCCAACCATTATAGTAATCTAATTAATTATAATAATTAATCTCCAAATTGAGTGAGAAAAACAAATTTACTGTTCTTATATTAAATAATTCAAAGGGTTTGACTTTCAATACGCCAAAGTCAACCAATGGCTTGATAATATCGTGCAAAATATTAATCCCTTTTAATTAGCAACTAGTTATATTTTAATATAATTAAACTAATTTAGATTTTCCACTCATACTTCTCTCTCCAAATTTATATATATATTTTTAAAAGTCATAATATTTCTTAAAGATTATTAGTTTAATGACAGTGATTTATGAATAATTAACTAAATTGAAATAATGTTTTTAAATCCGACGTGGCTAGCAATTAACATGATAATGATATTCACTCATCGTTCAGATGGTTTTGACCTAATCATTTTGACTTAATTTTATTCTCGACTTTACTCTATTTATAATAAACATATTATTTCTTGAATAATATTTAGGGTGTCGTTGGATTAAATTGCTTTTTCAGTGTATTTAATTTTAATATTTGTAGTGTTTGGCCACCACTCAAGATGACTTATTTAAAAATGAATTTGAGAAATAAGTTATTGAAACTCAAATATTTATTAAGAATGGTGATTTTGAGTTTTAAATTTGTATGATAAAGAAAATGACCAAAATACCCTCTTACTATTTTCGGGCAGTCACCCACCACGTGTCACAATTGCTGCAACCAAACCATTATCAACTGTCGTTATTCGCCGACGTTGACCACTAGATTTTGCCAATTTCCATGAATCGAGCATTGGCACCTCACCATCACCCATCGCCACCACCCACTGCCAGCGACCACTTTGTCAAGCACCGATGTTGATCAACAATTTTAGATACAAATTTAAAATTTTTAGTTCATTGTATTTATTGGGAGTTTCATCATGAAAGACCCAAAAACTCCATCAACTACATCTCGACTTTCTTGATTTGTTCAAGCGGCTTGAATTTGAATTAGGGATGGTAGCCTTTCTTGTGATTGCCACCATGTTAGATGCTAACGAAACCACTTACTCTAACACCTCCTCTCTTTGTGTGTGTCTCTCTCTCGAATCATGAGCGGGATCATACTCTATTAGAACCCTTCCTTTCTCATGGTGCAACAAAAATCTATGTTGCACAAACATGCATCAATTATGAACATAAATCTATGTTGCACAAACATGCATCAATTATGAACATAGACACTCAGTCACACTAACTAGTTGCTTTATACATTTATTTTCATATCTAGTCGTGGCAAAACATTTCCTTGAGTGAAGCTATAGAGAATTCCCATGACTCTATATAGAGAAAGTCTATATGGCCTATCAACCTAAAACTCTGGTACTAATCTATAATGACTTGCTTTTCAATAGACTCGATCTAAGGACCTCTATATATTGATATACAAGGCTAAAATGACTCGATAATGATAATCATTTTAATGTAAAGGAGGACGCAAAGGAATACAATATTAATAAGAAACACACCAGCTTCATAAAAACAATTTTGCGAGAGTTAGTTTACAATAAATATATATATATATATATCACAATAGTCAAATAAAAAACCAAAAAGACTATATACAACTTAAATCTAGTGGTCTTCGATAGCGGCACAACTTTATAAGACTCTCATTATCAACTGTTGCATCACACCATCAATCTAATCAATAAAAAATAGCATGAGTGAGTATAAAATACTCGGTAAGCAATCTACTTATAGGCTTTAATTAATTCATGCTATGATTAGTTACCATATGGCTAGATCGTCGACTGTTTGGGACTCTAAGTTCTATAGCTATATACGAGCTTTGGTAAGGTATTGCACCCTTTAGCTCTCAATAACATGAGAATTGACCTATTCTAGATCCATATTGAAATGTTGACCCCTACACCATAACATCGTGTATACACTTAGTCGTTCTTAGGGTGAATTGGTTAACTATAAGCTAAATGATTATTTGTCTAGGTTACATACACAATTGTCATATATTTGTCAGGTTCAACCTTTAACGGATTTAAATTACTTAAGAGGACATTATGAGATAAATAAATGATACTGATCTACTAAATTAGATTCGTTAGTGACTCTTTATAGGCCACATAATGTCATCATAATTTTGGAGGGGCGACCCTCGGGCCTACCCAAGTGTTATGGTTATACTTCTTCAACTGTGCCACATCATGACTTTGACATACTTCACGACAAGTCTTAAGGGGAACTCAAGCCCTATTTCCATTTTTCACTCTATTTTGTGACTTCGTCGGATCAGATCTTGGGCGAAATTCACCTTTGCCAATTGAACAAAATTTTCCTTTGCCAATCAACGGTAAAAAAATTTGGTTCAACCAAACCAATTGAGTTTGGTTCAATTGAATCGATCATGTTATCGTCACCTATATCTCGCTGAACAAAATTTGAGTGCCTCTCTTCTCCGGCAACTCGTTCAACCGCCGTTCTCATGATTTTGAGCTTGATTTCTTCACCAATATTGGAGATCTCTGCTCTATGATCATGTTGGTACAAATTTCATCACTTCTCATCGAATATTCAGTAAGATATGATGGAAGTTTTGGGGTTCAAAAAACACACCTAGATTCTAACAAGACCCCACTGGACGAACCTTCTATTGCATTCGATATCTTTTGCAAACTCATTCTATTCACTGAGATGAATCTAATGACACCAAAATCATTCCTATTATGCATTGTATAAGAGAACTTTGACCAATGAAAAATCAATAAAAACAAAATACACATTTTTGTAATAGCCTTTTTGTAATATGGCTATGGCTTCTAGTAAACATGCCATTTATGAACTCTGGCCATAGCCATAGCCATTTACAAAGCACTATTAATGAACTAGCCAAAGCACTATTGAGAGGAAGATGTTTGTCCTTAACCATTTGATTTTAGTCGTCTTGCGTAGAAAGAGCCAAGCAAAGGCCCCCTCTATGATCCAGAAAACTGGTACATTGATGTTCTATAAGTTAATAAGACAGGGCATAGTTCATAACTTTAAATCTAGTTCAAAAAGAAAAGGTTGATCAAGCTCTCTATGCACAAGAGAACAGAGTATATTTCGCATTTGAATCACAAAGATGTAAATGCCCACCTTCAAAACGTAAGAAGTTAAAACTACCAGAGTGAAATATGCATCCATCTCGAAAACAACTATTTTTGTCCCCACCTACATCAAAACTTGAATGGTACAATGATACATTGAAAAAATTGAATTTGTAAAATAGTGAGCATAGACAGTAAGAACGAACATCATTCTCAGACCTCTTTTCCAATACTATGTGCAAGAAAGAACATAGAGACTCAGTTAGCATGTCTGTATCATTGGCAGAGCAAACTGATCAAGCAAAGCAGATATCAACAAAATCACAAAAAGAAGGCATAGAAGGGAAGGTAGGTTGATTATGACAATATCAATCATGAACCACGGTCCAGTTCAAGTGTTAACAAGCAATAAATCCTGCAGTTAGCAAGCAAAGTGCTTTCTTATCCCATTTTCTTTATCTTTATTTCTTGAATGATAGAAATGATAAGAGAAAATCCCACATAAAAAGATCGGAGTATGGGGAACCTAGATGAAATGTACAGTCCTAATGCATTGCTGATAAGGTTCTGTCAGCTACCTTTTCCCTATAGCAGCTTCGCGTTGCTCCCGACAATGTTCTCTCTGCAGCAAGAATATGAGAACATCTGTTACATAACAGAGAAAGATCTTTTTGGGAAGTTTTGTTCTGGAAATAGTAAATGTCCATGTTATTAACAGGTTTGGGATGCCAAGCAAAAAAATCAGACTTGCTGTACAAGCAAGTGGGTGGACAAGTGCAATACAAAATACCTAGGCAACTTACTAACATAACTGGTAGGTATAGATATAAGATACAAAACAACATCTCATTGATAAGATAAATTAAAGAGAATATCCCTAGATCTCAAGGCTGAAGGAGTTAAGGGCAGAAAAAGTTCTCCACTCAGGAATGATGGAAGATACAGGACAGTTGGAACAAAAAAAAAAAAAAAAAAAAAAAAAAAAAAAAAAAAAAAAAAAAAAAAAAAAAAAAAAAAAAAAAA
>NW_019272046.1:2083166-2088391 GCF_002738345.1 Cucurbita maxima
AAAAAAAAAAAAAAAAAAAAAAAAAAAAAAAAAAAAAAAAAAAAAAAAAAAAAAAAAAAAGAAAGATTAAGAACTAAAGAAGTTGTTTTGACAACTGTTTTCAGAACAGTTTATTTATTTCGTGTTTGCACAGCTAATTTGTTCTTGTTTTCTTTTTAACATGTTCTTGATGAGTACTTGTTTTTCAGATAGCAATTAAGTGCAGGCCCAAGGAGATCAGAGAATGTCCCATCTCATCCAACACTCAACCAAAAAAGCCTAAACGTACAAAATGTACATAATGTTCACAGTGTCACGGTCATACTTTTTCAACCGTGCAACATCATGATCTTGACATGCTCACGACCAGCCTTAAAAGGAAATGAAGCCCCATATTCATTTTTCTTCAGGCTTTGTGGCTTTGTGGCTTTGTGGCTTCGTGGCTTCGTCGGACCTTAGGCGAGGTTTGTCTTCACCAACCGAACATCACTAGTGCAGAATCCAAGCTTTTTTGGCCACACATGCCGCCTGCGCGTGTATGTTCAATCGTCTGGGACACAACCGACTTGCCTCTACACTAGGCCAAGTCATTCGGCTCGACCTTGCCTCCACTCGGGCCAAGGTCTCTCAATATAATGTCGCATCCAACATCATCTTGGTTCCCAATTTACATGGCCCATATGTCTTGACACCATCCCCAGTCATGGGGTGTCGTTGGTCATTGCAACTCGCTCGGTCATGCCATTGAGAATGAGCCAATGTGTTCATATTATCAGGACATCTTAAACATCTATCCATCTGGGTTCAGTCGAGGCATTGGTCTTTCTATGCCCATGCCATGTCGTTTACGGACTCCATACTGGATAGATGGTGTATAATCCAACCTCTGATACTTGGGCTAGGGTGCAATACCGGCACACTTGTGCCACCTAATACTGTCTTTGAAAGACTCATTTCAAAGGAAGTCATACGAGACACTCGTCTCGCAACGCTTGTCCTCACTATAACACACGTATGTGCCATAAGATAGCTTGCTTAGGCCACAAGGCCTAGGGGTGGTGGAGAGTTGACACCATGTCTCCCCCTAAGATACATTTTGAGGCATTTCCAAATTGGCAGGTGTAGACATGGTTTTGGGGAACGAACATACGGTGACGTGGAGCATCCATTCGATGTCCAATTTGGTGAGCTTCATATCTCATATGGACAAACTTGACTTCAGAATCGCATGTCTAAACTCCTTCGAAACCCTGACTTTTGAGGTTAAGGCCTGAGGCGCTACCCGACCCTTCAACAAGCCTATCTGTGACACTCTTGTCTATTCATTGCCCCTATCTTGCTTATGCCTTGTTTTCTCTTCAATGCACACGTTACATGGCGTGTTGGATGATGCAATGTCCTCCTCAGTCGCATCATGACATTCTTCTATATTGGCCCTCGCATGGCCGGATGGACGCCTCTTGAGGGTCACCGCCTTACTTGACTCTATGTGAGGGTCACAACCTACTCTCTTCATAGTATGGTCGTGAGACTCCACAACCTAACTTTCCATCCTTTAACCAAGACGATGCCACTCAAATAACTCCCTAAGCGACTCTAGATATGGATGTTTCTTCCTATAATTGTAATGCTAGCAACTTTGCGGCCATATGCAGCAGTATAAAGCATTTATTGTTGGTGGCACATCCATCATGTCACAGAACCTTCCATTAAGAGTATAGTCAAGTCATGTCGTACCGGCTTAAATGAGGACTTCGATCAGACAAAGGTCAAAAGGAATCATGACATCTTCTAGTGTATGGTTATGATAACTTATACATCATTGTTGCAACTCCAATGTTAAGGGGGCAAGCAAGGTACAGAAACAATAACATGGGCTATTTCCTAGTTGAACAATGTCGTTTACTGAGTCCATAGAAGAAAAGTAAAATGACATCCTTATTCTTGGGTTATCAATATACTATATTCGCAAGAATTTTTTCTTACAATTTATTTATTTACTTTTTATAAAAGATACAAAGCATATCATTACCAAAATGATGAGAAAAAAAAATGGCAAGAAGATGCATTAGGAGATAGGGATGTCAATTCTCCGTGCACTGGACATGTAGCTTACCAAATCAATTGTAAAACAAATGGGAACAAGCTCTATAAGATAGGATTTAGTCTAATATATCAACTATCTACTCAATATCCTTGAACAAGTCCACAATCACTACATGCAATAAACCTTGATTGGGTGAATTGAAATTGGCCTTAAATGTAATAGGACTCCCAACTACTCTGTGCGATCGTATATTGAGGTCCTCCTCATTGGTTGTTGGAACGACACGAGTTAGACCTTTGTCAGGTTGTAGGGGTCTAACCAATGAGAAGGCAGAGAGATTTTGTTTAAGGGCTCTCATGATGTCATGCCAATTGTCATGGAAATGTTCCAATTGTCATGGAAATGTTCCCTTTGCTCTCATGATCTCATGCCAATTGTCATGGAGATTTTGTTTAAGGGCTCTCATGATGTCATGCCAATTGTCAAGGGGAGATTGCAAAGTCTAGCATAACAAGCATGGAGCAGAACTAGAAGCTTTGGTGAGACTGAAAATGACTTTGGTACCCTGGGATCATTTTTTATGGAAAATGTTTTCCTTTCAATCTTGAAGGAAGTGGGATGGAGATACCATCTCGTAACATAGCAATGTGACGAGGATTCCATTCAAAGCTGAAAAACATGGCTAATGGGATGAGGAAAGGAAAGTTGGGAGGGGAGAGGTAAGAGGGTGATGAGAGAGAAAGGAGAGACATGTGAGAGGTTAGAAAACAATTAGTGTTTTGTGGATTGCGGAGGTGAGAACTTTCTTCAATATGTTGGAAACCAATCTAGCAATAACTTTGTACAGACATATAGTTAATTGATAATCCAAGTAGACTCCCGTAATTGTTACTCTAATACTAATGATAATTCAAGTGGATGGATCATAAAATAGAATACGAAGTCAATCACTCAAGAACATCAGCACTCTGTGAGCATAATTGCTCTTCGAGTTTCCTCAAAATTATTCCCCCCTCTATCTTCTCCCAGTGCATAGTCCAGACTCTATAGTTCTCACAACTAGAAGCTAACAATCCCTCAGCCAACTGCAACTTTACATTCTCCAGTGAAACCTTACAAATATCCTGGTTCAGACATTCAATCACAACACTAAAGCCAGACAGAGAAACAATGACAATGTGAATTGACACCAAACACAGAGAACAATACATATTTACCACAAGTATAATAAGCTAGTATCCATGTACATAAAAAACGGCATGATGAACCCTAACAAAGATGCTATGTAGATATCATGCAAATAACTTGAGTAAGTGATAATTGAAAGTACCCTTCTTTCCCAATATGGATGAAAGCATACAAAATCATAGACTGGTGTGATGGTTGATACCAGCACCACATTGAGACCAGTAAACACAAGGAGCGCAGTCATAGGTCGTGTTCGGTGCGGCATAGTTTTCAATCAATTTTTTTTAGAACTCTAACAAGTTCTGAATCTGAGTCCTAGAAATGAATCCAGTCATTCTGAAAAGAGAAGACAAAACATATAATGAATAATTTTTAAAATGAATCCAGAAATTCTTAGAAGAGAAGACAAAACACGCCATGAATAATTTTAAACAAAGAAAAAAAAGAAGAAGAAGAAGAACTTAATTAAAAAAATTAATAATAATTTTAAATTATAAACAGTAAAATAAGATTCAAATTAATTTTAATCACAGAAAATATAAACTGTAACATTACCTGAAAGTTATGCATCTTATAATTGCTGACTAAGATAGTTCTAATCAGTATAATGGAAGATAAAGCCACAACATGGATTTTCACACAAAAAGTATAAATTTTGAACACAGAATTCTATCACCTAAATTCTATATTGAAAATGAATTACTAAATACCTAGAATGTAGGAATAATTACACATTTGAATTATTTCCCCTGAACTCAGATGTGATATTTATAGTGATGATATCTCAGATTTGAACATTTCAAATGGCTGGTATAGGTTAGAAAGCTTTCTGACATCTACCATCTTGTCAAAGCCAATTCATCTCACAAAATAATGATGCAGTGCAAAAGTGGTTTCTAAGGGGCATTTCGTCACTCTTGTTAATGCCAATTCCAAAAGTGACATTCTAAGAGACATTTCATCGAACAATTTAAAACTGAATCCTAAGTACAGTTTAGACTAAACACTAAAGGGAGCTATGACGGCATTGCATACCGCTTCTTCCCAACTATAATCTACAAATATCATCATAGTTAAGGTTGTTTTGTCAGTCAGACCAACTCCTACAAGCTAGGGATTAAAAAATAATTACATAAAGAAGCCTCAAATGTTAATAAAAACTGGAAGAAAAAAGGGTATCCATTGAACTCTGGTGTGCGCTTTGCAAGAAGGAACCAGAAACAACCAGCCATGGAGGTCTAAGTTTTCAAAAGAAATTTGGCTAAACTATTTTGATCCTAATATCTGACCTTTTTTTTTTTTAGGAAATATTGGAATACAATAGATTACTTTACTTCAACTGGTTCTAGATAAATAAAGAAGAAGGGAGATTCTGGAAAATTCATGGTGGGCGTTGCTTTTAAAATTTTTTGAAGAATAGAAATAATGCAATTTCTGCAGAGAATAAAGATATATACAGAACACCAAGCCTCAATTGAAGGACATACGCAATAATTTAAATGGCCGACAGTAGCAAACGGAAGTCGGAGAAGTCCCAATTTGCCGCAAGATTTTTTTTCTTTCTTTCGTTCTTTTTTCTTTAGTTGCTATTAACTAAGAAAATTAAAACAACTCCTTCGTCCTTTCATTATTTCATTAGACAAGTTCTAATTTGCATTTTGTTTATTCAAGTGAGAAGAAAGACAAAGATGGAGATTTGGGAAAATACTGTAACAACGAGAGAGTAGAAAATCACTGCATACCGCTAGAGGGAGCTGTAACGGCACTGCTGGAAAAAATATGGTTGGAAGTATTGAACCGGAGAAAGGCGGCGGCGGACACTAGGCTGCTGAAACGGAGGAGGAGATGGCGTGAAGAAGGAGACGGGTTGAAGAACGTGAGAATGGGAGGAAGATGGATAGATTCAGGGTTTTTTTTTTTTTTTTTTCCTTTCTTTATTTTAGGTTAAAAAATAGGTTTTTTTTTTTTTTTTTTTTTTTTTTTTTTTTTTTTTTTTTTTTTTTTTTTTTTT
>NW_019272046.1:2088869-2104285 GCF_002738345.1 Cucurbita maxima
TTTTTTTTTTTTTTTTTTTTTTTTGTAATAAAATATTCATAAACTTCGAGACTGAAAATCACTACTTTTTTTAAATATTATTAAATTTTTAATAATATTTCAAATATATATTTAATTTTTTAAAAAAATTATTAATACCAGTTCAAAAACATTATAATAAAATGTGATCTTGGTCTTGCATGTCTTAGTCTAAGAACTTTAATTCCCTTCAAACTCGTTCCGGTAGATTCTAAACAAGATTACCCACAAGTTCTATGAAGAAATTTGAGTGCTGAAAGTGCCTAGAAACCATTCCCCCAATCCAATTCGTCATTGAAGAGCTTCAAAGAAAACTTAAAAATTCAATCCGATGATACACGATAATTCTTCGCGCAAGGACGACCTTAATTAGTTTCTGCACCTTCAAGGAGGGTTTCCATAGAAGACAATAAAGAGAAATAACCTAAGGAATGTGCCCAACGGAAGGAAATTCGTTTCGGGTAGAATTTTGGGATAAGTGTTGAAGATATTTTGCCTTGAATTATGGTTTATCATATGTATCATATTTGATAGTTTATTATGTCTTCCACTCCACCTTACCATAGGTATCATATTTGCATTTTTATTATATGCAAATATCTTGTATCAATTTATTGTTGTTTCTTTATCATTTGTAATTTATCTTAATTTTTTATTCGGTAAATGATTATAAATAGAGAACTTTCACCACCATTTAAGTATGGTCGTTTTAACAAATATTCTCATGGTATCAGAGTCTTGATTTAACTATAATCTTTTCTTTTCTATGGCTTCTAAATCCTCTTATCATTTCTTCTTTTAATACTCTAATTCATATGATCCCCATCAAACTTTCTCCCTCCAATTATCTTCTTTGGAAAAGTCAACTTCTCCCTCTTCTTGAGAGTCAAGACATGTTCGACTATGTTGATAGAACTATGGTTCCACCACCTCGTTTTGAACTAGAAGCCTCCTCAACACTCAACACCAAATATCTGGCGTGGAAAGCAGCCGATCAACGAGTTCTCTGTCTTCTGCTCTCCTCTCTCACCGAGGAAGCCATTGTTGTCGTTGTTGGTCTCTCCGCTGCACATGACGTTTGACTTGCGTTGGAAACTATGTTCAGCCATCATTCAAAAGCACATGAACTGAGACTCAAGGATGACTTGCACTTAATGAAACGTGGCATCAAACTTGTGTGTTCAAAACAACTTGTGACCAACTTCATCCCATTGGCAGACCCATCGAGGAAATTGATAAAGTGCACTAGTTCTTTCGTGGGCTCGACATCGATTTTTAAACTTTCTCTACTGCTCAGATGGCTCTCACCCAGTCTTTGTTTTGCAGATTTAGTCTCTAAAGCTGAAAATTTTGAGTTGTTCCAGTGCTCCCTTAAGTCTTATGACTCCACTCGACATTCACAGGCATTAATCGTGGTTGCACCCATGGAAGTCACCCTCCTTCCTCTATCAACCAGCGAGGTCGTTCTCATTCCCACAAAAATAACTCTTCCAACCGAGGACGAACCCACTCAGGTAAGGGTCATCAACCATCTCACTGCCAAATATGCCGCAAGGAGGATCATTATGTTGACTGCTGCAACCAACGGTACGTTCGACCTAATTCTGCTCATGTTTACCTTGCTAAAGCCTTCAACACGTCCTATTCTATTGTTGGACTCGATGCTGCTGGTTGATTTTTGGACACTAGGGCTTCAGCCCATATGACGGCCGACCCATCTATTTTGGATTAGTCTAAAAATTACACGTGTAAGAACTTTGTGATTGTAGGAAACGGTGCATCCCTACCCATTACCCACACTCGCACTCTTTCTCCTATTCCAAATATTCATTTATTAGATGCCTTGGTAAAAAGAATGGAGGACTATATGTGGTGGTGGCAACCGGTAAAAGGGATGGAGGACTATATGTGTTGGAGAACGGCAACTTTACCTTTATTTCTGTCCTTAGAAATAAATCTTTACGTGCTTCATATGATTTATGGCATACTCGTCTGGGTCATGTGAATTATCCTGTTATTTCTTTTTTAAAATAAAAAAAGTTCATCTTTATCTTATATCTTTATTGTCTTCTCCATCACTATGGAGTACTTATTAACTTGTGAAAAGTCATCGATTACTTTATTCTCGCAATGAACGTATATAGTGTCATATGTTAGATCTTATTCATTGTGATCTTTGGGGTTATTCCCCTGTCAAATCCAATTCGGGTATTCTTTACTATGTTATTTTTATTGATGATTATTCTCTATTCACTTGGATTTACCCTTTAAAATTTAAATATGATTTCTTTGATATTTTTGTTCATTTTCAAAAATTTGTGAAAAATCAATATTCTGCTCGTATCAAAGTTTTTCAAAGAGATGGATGTGCCGAATTTACTAGCACTTATTTCAAAACTCACTTACGTACTTCTAGCATCCACCATCAATTATCTTGTCCATATACACCTGCTCAAAATGGTCGTGTTGAGAGAAAACATCGCCATGTGACTGAGACTGGTTTGGTCCTTCTCTTTCACTCCATCTTTCTCCTCGTTTATGGGTTGACGCTTTCAACATTGTAGCTTATATTATCAACAGGTTGCCTACTTCACTTCTTGGAGGTAAGTCACCCTTTGAACTCCTCTACGGCTACTCTCCGCATTATGAAAATTGTGTTTATCCTTGCTTGCGTGATTATATGTCTAACTAGTATTTTACCCGCAACATTCCTTGCATGTTTTTTGGGTTATAGTCATGCTCATAAAGGATTTTGTTGTCTTGATCCCACCACCACTAAGTTATACATCACCCGCCACACTCAATTTGATGAAACTCACTTTCATACCGTCTCTAGCTCCCAGGCCCAACCTTTTTCCTCTTTTCATATTTCAACTCTCTTAGAACCGCAGCTTTACCATATTGATTCATGCCCCCCTACTACTTCATCACCGCACATTTCTCGATCCAATTCATCCTCGTGTGATATTTGTTCTGACCTTGTGGATGAGTATGTGCAGATTGATACTTCTCTTGCATGTTCCTCTTTGCCACTGTCGACGTCTGATCCGACCTCTATTGAACCTACTGTTGATTCCTCTTCTTCTTTGGGCTCTCATCCTATGATCACACAAGCCAAAGTTGGTATCTTCAAGACTCGTCATCCAACAAACCTTGGTATTTTGGGGTAATCTAGACTTCTTTCTACTCTTCTTGCATCCATTGAGCTAAAAGGATTCAAATCTGCGACTAAAAATCCTACTTGGGTTGCTGCCATGGATGAAGAAATTGGAGCCTTACAACAAAATGACACTTGGACTTTGGTTCCTCTCCCTGCCAACACCAACATCGTGGGCTCTAAATGAGTATTTCACATTAAATATTTACCTAATAGACCCATCGAGCATTTCAAGGCTCGTCTTGTTTCCAAAGGTTATACTCAGGTTCCTGGTCTAGACTACACTAACACTTTCAGTTCGGTTGTCAAAGCTACCACTATCCTTGTTGTGCTTTGTATTGGGTCACAAATAAATGACCTCTTTGGCAACTTGATGTCAAGAATGTTTTCATCAATGACCTCTTTGGCAACTTGATGTCAAGAATGTCTTGCACCTGCAGCTAGCAACTCCTTCAACTTACGTGGCTTAGTCGGCTTAGCTCGGCTCCACGGCTCAAAACTCGGATTATAAAAGTTATTTTTACAAATTTCATTGTTTCAACCATTCTGAAGCTGAAATTAATTCTGTTTAAGGCAATTAAGCGAAGTATAAGGTCCAATTTCTCAATTTAAGTTAATTTGAGCTAAGAAATTTGAGTCATTAAAGAAACGAGATGGACGTTCTAATAAGAAACTACGACCGACAATACTTGGAGCAACTTTAAGAGACATAATTCAAACGTACTCGAAATTAGGGAGAACGCCGACTAAGGCTAACCAAGTAATTGACCTTACTATCGGTTTGGTTATAATTGTATGTTGTATGATGATACGTACCCGTGGTTTCGCACTTGTCATATGCTCGTTATATGTGAAAGGTTATGAAATGATATGTGAATGAGATGATATATGTGATGAAATGATAAGTTTACAATATGATATGCTTGACGACATATTTGTGATATGACATGTGAATCTTATAATATATGTTATGATGTAGTATGATTAACACATGACATACGATATGATATGTGCTTTAGAAGACATGATATGACATATGTTTGACATGACAAGATATATGATATAATATAATTGATATGCAATATGATGTTTTTGATGGTGTTAATATAACACATGTGGAAGCAATTTGAATTTTAGGCACTTTTAAAACATCAATTATAGTAAATAACTAGCATGTTCATAAGTATTAAAACTTAATGAGTTTGAATACTAACCTTTTGTAGTTCAAATTCATTTTTTTTCTCACGAACCGATTTCGAACCAGCACTAGTGTCTTTTCCACTATCCTCCGGCCTTAGAATGGGATTGTGGAATCTGGTGAGTGACTAAACTTGGGAGGGATTTTGTATATATGAAGAGAGTGTTTGTGAGAGATTTTTCTCAAGGTTTTTCACCAACAAAAAGACCTTTCATGTATTATGATCACTCTATTTATAGAGTCATGTTTGCATGTTCATGCAAATTTGAGATCACCAAATTTTGACACTCAAAATTCCACTCAAATGTTTGAGATTACGTGGCAAGCATGCATGCTTGAGTTAACCAAATTTTGACACTCAAAATTTCACTCAAATTTGTGGGGTTTATTTGGCAAGCATGCAAGTTTGGTTAAACCAAATTTTGACACCTCAAAATTCCACTAACATGGATTTTTCCATTAAATGAAGTCAACCTTTTGACTTTCTTCATTTTTTTTTTTCAACAATCTGAATTATTAATTTCAAATTAAAGTAATATTAAATGATTAATTAAACTATTTAATTAATATTTAATATTAATTCAAATGTCAATCTCAATTAATTCCAAAACATATTTGATTAAGATATTTAAATCGATTTAAATATCTCCGATTCTCTCTTTTTGTTTAATTCGTAAATAAAACAAAAATGCGGTTAAAGATATCGTATATATGTAGCGCATTCTCCCCAATTTGATTTCGAACACTTCGAACTCACTCGTCACACTATTCTATGGTTTAGTTCGATATGAGCTAGTAGAGGGACCTAATGGACCTATAGATCATGGGCTCCAACGATCCAAAATTAACCGGTTAAACTCATTAACCTTGTTAACCAACATTCGTTAACTGCTAGGACATTCCACTATAGCCTAGTAGTTGCACTCCCCTCACTATAGATATATTTTTGTCCATTTGATATAACCATGATTAGTAAGTCGATTCTTCACAGGTTGTTTATAACTAGAGCTGGGTCAATTTACCGTTTTACCCCTAAAGTTACTTCTTGTTTCTTATGTCTCACTGATCCTCTAATGAACAATTGGTTTGTGGTCCAACCAGTAAATCGAATCTCCCTCAGGCCAATGAGAGGGTGGGGTCCCTTGTTCAAGACTGGGAATCAGTACTTAAGGGAACTACCTCTCTTCTATCTCTAAAAGTGGGTATGAGTGAATTCCATCATGCACCCCACGTCCCAGCCATTTACCCAGTCTTACCCCTGAAATGGGAGGCCTATTGAGTCGGCGAACTTGAGCCACTCTCACCCATGCAAATCTAAGGATAATTCCGAATAAACAGAAGTTCATGGTTAGCTCAGGATTAAGATCGAGTTACCTAGGTCATCGAATGAAAAGAAAATCAGTCTCAACAGTAAACGACATTATAAAGTGAGAGTGATTTTCTTCATAGTCCGATCTTATGCAATACTCATTGCATAGGGCGCCCCCACTCACATGTCTCCACATGTACAATTTTAGTGATCACATTGTTTATATCATATACAAAAGTGGACCGCATCCATAGTGTCCCCAGAATAAGGTACTCAGTCTTATCCTTATACTATAGATCATTTTGACTATATACTTGAACTTGATCAACTCTTATGTCTCTACCTATAGTTCAAGTAATCATACTATAGCCAGAGTGTTCTTAGTTTATTGGATTTAGATTAATGATCGTAAAGTTCAATTTATTCAATATCAATCTTTACTGAATAAACAACAATAATAACTTTATTGAAAATAGAATATGTTTTTGTTTACAAACTATGAGTTTTAGGACATAAAACCCAATAGTATTGGCATAAAGCACAACACCGATATATACATGAAAAGGTATGATCAATTGATATAGTATAAAGGAAAGCGGAAGAGAGGTTGTTGTACGTGATAATAAAAGGAAAATGTAGGGACCTCATGCATCATTGTGTGTTCATACATTTGGGGATACCCCTTCTCTTTACGACGGTACGAACGCGCACGTTATGAGGCAAGAAAACGATCATTATATTTATTATAATATCGCGACGATCGCTATTTCTAATGGGTGTCCCAACATCAACAGCTCTAGAGAATGCTCTCCCAACCAAGAAAGGGACCCAGGAGGTGTACGAACCAACTGGTAGGTCCATATTCGCACATGTGAACCATGTGTAGAACAGTAAATACACATCCAATTACCCGCTTAGGATAGCTGCCTAAGGAATATAGATTGATACGATAGGTCCTACTCATGATTATATGTGCTTACATCCAACATCAATATTGGGTCACTTACTAAGTATTTCTTAAAATACTGAAGCTACTCTTATTTCTCCAAGTGAAGGCAAGGCTCCCCTATATAACAGACGGTGGCATCGCAACTCATGAGACGATGGCACATGCATAAGGTGGTTTGCAACAAAAATTACGAAACTGCTAGTGAAGAAAATCTGCAAGCATATTTGGATTCTAGAACCGTCCATCATTATGAAATCATCTGTATCTTCACATCCAAATGTTGGATTGGGCAAAACTTTGAGTATGTTCAAGAAGACTCGACATTCTTTAGATACAGTCGGCAGCACTATTATCGGAGTAGTTATTTTCAACGCGAATTTCAAAAACTTTTACAATAAAAAGAAAATTTACCATGATTCTTGAACAATAAATGACATTGCAAGCTTTATCTATAAATAAGAAGTTCTGGACAATGTTTTATGACAAGAATAGACGAATTAGGATTCCTACATGAGTTCAAAGCTTTTATATTATGAGTTTTTTTCTTCGAATTTCTTCTAATTCGAGAGACATGGTTTATCATTTCTCTCCTACGAGCTCCTACGCATTCCATATGAGATTTCCAACAAATTTCATGAAGAAATGGGCCTAGAAAAGCTATAAGCTCAACAAAAAGTTTTTAGATTTATTCTAGTGAGAAACATGTTTTCGAGTGAACTTTGGAAGGTTATAACTCGAGCTACAATTTACGAAACGGTATGAAATTAGTCTCTACCTCTTCTTCAAAACTTTATCTAAATGTTATGTGAGGAAATCGAGTCCATTCGAGGTCTATATAAAGTTGTACAAGGGCAAAACCAGAGGTATATGACAAGAAAAAATCGTGATTTTTCCAACAACCAACGAAGAAGAGAAGTCTAAAGTCAAAGGTAAAACTTTGACTAATAAAAGTCAAAGGTAACAATATGTTGACCTTTCTACACCTTTTGATCAAATTGGATCTCTTCAAGATCGGTTCTCATAAATTTCTTTATGGTTCCTAAAGTCAAGCTCAAAGATAAATCTAATGAACAAAATTTGGAATAAATTAGACACCGAAAGCTTAAGAACGAAAGTCCCGAACGTTGACGACAAAGTAAGTAACCACCTTAGACTTTTGTTAAGAAATACTCGTAGGAATGACTTGAATTTCTATACACCAAGTATTAGTTAAGGATATATGAAAGAAAAACACAAAGAATCAAGAGTTAAGACTCTGAACAGATCAAATTACTTGAGTTTTAAGAAACATTAACCCACACGAAATGAACTCTTGACTATGATATTTGATCATATTATGGCATGATAAGATTATTTTTACGTTTGAAGATCATTTTATATTCATTAGATGGGGAACAACAATTGTAGTTTATTTGACCATAGCTTAAATTTTTTTTTGGAAGAACATTAATTAAAAATTAATTGAGCTATTTATTACCAAACTGATAGTTGACACAAATAATTAGACAAATTATGCAAATGATAAAAATTATAATAAAATTTATTGTTTTGCATTGGACCGTCTAGTCCGGTGAGTGTTATCATTGCTCTAAAAATGACGTTATTTATTACCATTATTATTAAATATAATAACTTTGTCATGACATCATCTCCTTGAGATCATTGCTATTTTAAAAGTCTTTCCAAAACCCTAAACCCAAAAAATAATTTCTATTTAATACAAAGAAAAAGACACTTTTTATTTTTTATTTTTTATAAATAAAAATAAAATAATATAAAGATCCAAAATTTAAATTTCCTTGCCATGTTCTAGAAAAAATAAAATAATATGCTAAAGCTTTCGTGTGAACAAGTTTATATAATGCTTCAAAAACGCTTAAGACGTGAAATGAACGGAAAATGGGCTAATAATTAACATAATAGGATTAGTTTTGAATAAGACAGATCCCGACTTCAAAATCGCATTAAAATTAGAAGTATATAATAAAGTGTATCTTAATTGTAACAAGTAATTTAGTTGAAGAATTAATTGAAGATGAATATGGAATTAAATCATAAATATGGAATTAATATTTTTTTACTATCAAAATTCGTTGACCATTTTGTGGCAGATTAATTTTCTTGGAAATAAGTTTAGTAAAACTATTAATGAATTAAAAAATATATTCTTCCATGGGGAGTCAGGAAATCAAAAAAAGAAAAATTTATCCATTAACAGATAAATAAATAGAGAAATAATTATAATAGTTATAAAAGCTCCTTTGTAGCTTAAAATTTTTAAGAATTATTCTCCATATAACCATGAGAATTAATTTTTAATTTTATTGAGGGAGTAAAATGTTTATGGAAATTCAGAAATTCAAGAAAAATAAAAAATAAAATAGTAAAAATTTTTAAAAATGGTTAATTTTAATCTATTTCAAGCTTAATTAAAAATGCAATTAAAAAAAAAAGTGTTTAGAGGGGAAAATATGAAACAAAGAAGAAAAAGGAAATAAGGAGGGAACAAAGAGAAAGGAAGAAATAACCATGGGGGTACTTCGACGGGCTACGAGGAGGCGTCTTTCGGTAATGATCCCTTCACAAAAGTTGCTCATAGCCACGAAAAGACCAAGTTTAGATATTTGGATCATCCAAATTTGTCGAGATTCAAAGAGGAACTAGAGGTGAGATTTTAGGTTTTTAGTTTTGGTTTTCCTCTCGATTTTGATAATCTTTGAGGAATTTTTGGACGTATTTATTTCATTATGTAGTTGATTATAAATTACGAAAAATATTATATATTTGTAAAAATAGATTAAAACTCTACTAATTTTACGAAAAAATCAAGTTAAAGAAACAAAAATGGAAAGAAAATAGAAAAATGAATCTGAATTAGAGGGGACACGTGTTAGACGCAGAGTGGATGATTAGACTGGCTAAGACATGACACGTGTCAACAAGGGATTTGTTACTAACGAATGTCTAGGATGGAACATGTTAGTGCAAAAAAAAAAAAAAAAAGAAAACGATAGGGCGTGGATCAAACTAAGAAACGTGGGATCGGACGCACCTCTAGATTCGAACCCACGGAGTCGAGGTTGGTTCCGCCAACCACAGATCGCCACGTGGTGGTGTGAGTGCCCCTCCTTAGACGTACATGCATACTTGCGTGTAACTGCATACATGGAAGGCTCTCTAGCTGCGCGTGAGATGAAGTTTCTTTGTCTTTTTGTCCCGTGTTCGTTTAGTTTCGCTCTGATTTTGATACAAACACTATTGTTTACTCGAGTTAGAACCTATTAAAGAAATTTTAAAACTTTTTGGAGTTGCTAACACATAGAAAAACTAATTCAGAGAGACACACGTGATCTAAGTAAGTAGCCACTCGAACTTGATGTAAGTAATACTTGTAGGGGTTGCTATGACGTATTAGCATGCAAGCATATCTTGCTAGAAGTTATTATAATATGCATGATTAGGACTCAAAATGAGCATTTTGGAGAAGAATGACTTATATGTTAGGAAAATTATGAAAACACTCCTAGAATGAGAAATTTTTTCTTCTGTAATATTGTGATTTGTACTCTAGGTGAATGATGAATGTTATCTTCTAGTTGAGTTCGGTTGTATGTTTAGATTATGATTTCTGTGCTCTAAGTGTTCCATAGAATGTCTACCTAAACAAGCATGCATGAGTGAAAAAAAAAGCTAATATTAGGGCCCTAAAGCTAGAGCGGTGATTAAACCAAACACTCTAGGATCGTAAGAGATGATTAGAATTCTAGGTTTAAGTACACCTAGAGATTGGATTAGCCCTAATAAGTTAACCTTGAGAATCCTAAAAAAAATTAGATGTGTATTAAACTACCTAGATGCCCCTAAGGACATAGTAATCATCCACGATATCTAAGTATGATCAGGTAAGCTCTCTGGTACTGTGAGCACTGGGGTTGTTACCAATCTTTGTTTTAGGACTGGGAAGCTTGCCCACACGCATCACTCTATGTAAAACTCGTTAGCTGTGTAAGTGGCGAGGCAATCTTAGCGAAGTCTTGCACGAATCTTCGATAGTACCCCACTAATCCTAGACAACTCCTCACCTCCATAACTGTAGTTGGACGTTCCCACTTGGTAACTGCTTCGATATTGGTGGGGCCTACAAATATTTCATCCTTTTATACCACGTGTCCCAAGAATGATTCTTGTCGCAACCAAAATTCACACTTGGAGAACTTGGCGTACCACTTGTTCTCTTTTAGGTTAGGACTTTTCAGAGGTGTTCTGGTCTAATTTCGAGTATACTAGGATGTCGTCTATGAACACAATAACGAACATGTCTAGACAGTACTTAAACACTCAGTTTATTAATTTCATGAACACAGTTGGGGCATTGGTGAGGCCACACGACATCATTACAAACTCGTAGTGACCGTATCTCGTCATTCTTTAATCTTGATTTGATTGTACCATGACCAAAGATCTATTGTGGAGAATATTGTTGCTTCCCTAAGTTGGTCAAATGTCTTTTTATACGAGGGAGAGGTACTTGTTCTTTATTGCCCTCTTATTTATCTCTCTCTAATAAATGCACAGGCGCATCGATCCATCATTTTTTTTTTACAAACAACACCAACGCACCCCAAGAGGACACTCTAGGTCAGATGAAGCCTTTGTCCAGTAGGTCTTATAACTGCACCTTGAGTTCATTCAACTCTGCTGACGCCATGCGATATGGTGCTTTGGAAATAGGCCAATTCCCGGCTCAATTTCTATGGCAAAGTCTGCTACTCGTGAAGGGGTATTCCTGGTAGGTCTTCCGAAAAAACGTCCAAAAATTTGTTCACTACTGATACAATGTCTAAGGTCTTTTCTTTTCCTGTTACATCCACAACACATGCTAATATAGCCCAACCCCCTTACTGAACTAGTCTCTTAGCTTTCATCATTGATGACCTTTGGGGTAGTCCTGATGCATGTACCTTTAAACTTAAAGTTGGGTCTCGACGGTGGTGAAAATATCACTTCCTTTTTATGACAGTCTATACTAGCATGGTTTTCAGCTAACCAATCCATGCCTAGTATTTCATCAAAATTTGTCATCCTAACTACTATCAGGTCTACACTTAAGGTCCGATCAGCTACGGTTACTTGGCCATCTTTTAATCTATCTTTAGCTACTAGGTCTACCCGCAGGGGTACTTATAGACAATTCATGCAATGCAATAAGGATTCTAGTTTGAACTCTGCTTATGTAACAAAAGGAATAGATATAAAAGAGCGCGTAGAGCCAAAATCAAATATGGTAAAAACGTAATGACCTAAAATGATTAGTGTGTCTGTCACTACGGTGTCGAACCTCCTAGCGTCTCTTCTGGTGGACGCATATGCCCTAGCTTGAGCACGAGTTTGCACCAGTATGTCCGCCTTTTCTACTTCTCTCGGTGGGTTAGGTTCGTTTTCAGTGTCCTTGTTTGTGCAATTGATGCCGATACGATCTTGATCACATTGAAAACAGACTCTCGTCCCAACTATGCACCTTCCCATGTGCAGCTTCCCACAAATCTTGCACCCTATTTCCCTCTTTCTCTAGCTTCATTCTGGTTTATGGGTGTTTGTTAGTACGTCGGGGAGGGTGCCTCTCAACTTGTTGCAGTGCTGGTCGATCGGCGTAGTAGGGCCTATGCGCCAGTGGCGGACGGTCTGAGTCCCTCAAGTCATAAGGTCATTTGCGTTCAATAGTGACAAATTGTTCTCTCCATACTTCCTCTATGGGCTTCTCTAAGGCCTTGACAGTTCTCAAGGCTTCCTCATATGTCTTCGGGTCTATGGCTTCCACCATGTGGCAGATCTCTGATTTTAAGCCCAAGATAAAATTTTAGGTCATCCTTTGTTTGGTGTTTACCAAGGATAGCACGAACCTCTTCAATCTCATGAATTCCTAGTCATATCTTTCCACGAAATGTCTGCCCTGAGTCAAATGGAATTTTTTTTGTTGTTTCTTAAGGCGTTCTACTTTGGGATAGTACTACTTGAAGAAGACCTCCTTAAACCAATCCCATTACATAACTCCCCCTCCTGGGTTGATACTATCCTTATTATCCCTCCACCATACTTTTGCATACTTTTGCAGCACAAATGACGTACATGAGACTTTGTGGTTATTCGAACATCCCATCGACTCGAATATGGTTTCCATAGACGAAATACACATTTGAACTTCTATTGGATCTCTCGTAGTAACGGTGCATGGGTGGGGATCAAATCGTTTTAAGTCCATTAACCAGTTTGCAAACCATTGCTTTGTTGGGTGACCACCATGGCATGCATCATGCCTAGAACGAATCCTACATCAATCTAGTGGTGTGGTCTACATCAGTCTCTCAAGTGGTAGTGCAACTTGGGGCGGTGATGCAGCTTGTGATGGTGGTGTAACTTGTGGTGGCACAACCTAAGGCGGTGCAGCTGCATCCGTCCTTGTTATTGATCCTTTTCAAGGGTGACTCTCTTCAACCTCACTTCTTTCTCTGCCTCTAGTAGGGGTTGTCCCTTTTTCATCTTCATCTTCCTCTTCCACGTCCTCTGGGTAGTATGGTTCTAGAAACCAAGATAATATTTCTTAATTCTGACGATAGTTAATATGAATAATAATATTTTGTATGATACAATCTTATACAATATTGCAAACATAGCACATAGTAATCGTTCAATTAGTGTGCTACAATCAAGAATATATTCTTAATTTAGCACGTACAATACAATATCATAATCAGTAATATCACAAAATGAAGTTCATGCAATTTAAAAGGGTTTCTTTTTCTTATCTTATGCAAGACATACTTGATGGTGACAGGATATCGACAGTGGGACCATGGAACATGCCAACCCGACCTCGTAAGCTAGTTTACATAATTTATAACCTAGAGCTCTAATACAACATGTAATGACCCTAGATTTTAGCTACCTAAAATCGCTACAGTTGTCTTAGTCTAAGCTCATATTCATAATATAACTCTTAAAACATCATCATTAAAATCATAAATTTCAGAATAAACATAACTTCATCATTGAAAACATTGTCATGATCTTACAAGCTCAAAACATAGTTAAGAAATGAAACTAAAAATAATAATGAAAATTAATTTAAAACATGAAATTCATAAAAACCTATTCTAACCTAAGTCTAGAAAATTAAACATGCTACAAGCCTATGCACGTGTCATAGTCTCTGAATGCGATGTTGTCATCAACCGTATAGGAGCGTCTTGTCTTTACCTAAAAAAATGATGTAGCACATGTCCTGAGTATTTCAAAGAACACTCAGTAAGTGACCCCACTATAGGGGCCGTAAAAAGGCAAACACATGCAAAAATGCTCTAGGGACCTATCAATAAGACATCCTAGGGGTGGCCTCTAGTCTGGACTAAATTGAATGTGCAGTACTTCCCTACACACGACCCACACGTGCGAGCATGAATCTCCAGACGTTTCGTACCCCCTTGGACCCATCATAGTCGAGCTAGCTATCTATAGCGATGTTCGAAGGTCAGCAGACTCCTGAGTGTCATGCACGACATGATCACCATCATCATCATCGTAGCATACGCGTCTGTACTCATCATCGTAAAAGGGGATGTATCCCAATGCGTATGTACATATAGAAATGCATGAGATCCCTATAGTTTCTTGTCTTTCTCCTCCTTTTTGTCTCTATAATCACGAAGCCTCTTCTCATGGACCTTAAGATGACCAACGACCTCCTCAACTGACATGTTCTTGAGGTCGCAAAATTGCTCGATAGAGATAACTATTTGCATGAATCTTGGAAAAACAACTCGAAGGAACTTCTTGACGACGAAGATCTCCTCCACCATGTCGCCTAATGAACGGAAGCTAATGACGATCGTCGTCAACTTCATGGCAAAGTCTTTTATTGACTTACCATCCTTCATGCGGATAGCCTCGAACTCAATCTTCAAGGTTTTCACCTTTGCTTCCTTGATACGTTCCACACCCACATATAGTATTTGAACATTTCCTTGAGGCAAGGCATTCCTATACGATTGATGATGACATCGCAACTCGAGACCATGACACATGCATAGAGTATTCGTATTATTTTCTTAGACTTAGGCTAGAATACGATGTTTTTATTTTAAACGTTTATTTATTTTATTTAGTTTTTTATTGTGTCGTTTTTAAAAGTGTTTCCAAAACACGCAAGTCCATTGCTGTGTTTTAAGATGAAAGTGATGTTTTATGAAAGTTTAAATGAAGTGTTTTCATATTCAATTTTCATGATATGTACACAGTGATGACCTTAAATTAAGTATAAAATTTTAGGTCGTTACATGCATGTTACTTTAAGAAAATTGTCTATATGTGTGCATGAGAACCGGAGAAGTTACCCATTTGTGGGAATTTGAATTACATTAGGATGCGAGACAATTACCATTTTGTGTGCATGAGAGTTGTAGTAATTATCTACCTGTGTGCATAAACTTTGGATGATAATGTTATGGTCTTCGGGTAAATTATATATCTGTGTGTATAAAAACTATACCACCTCTTTGTGAAATGGCCTTGTGACATCGCTTATTTGTGTGCATGGAGACCATACCATTGTGGTGTGATTTTACTTGTAGCAATTACTCATATATGTGCATGTAGTTGCCTTATTTTGTACAATCTATAAGTCTTTTGATTTCACGATAATTGTGCGTTTATATATATATATATATAACCACAAAACCAAAAAAAAAAAAAAAAAAAAAAAAAAAAAAAAAAAAAAAAAAAAAAAAAAAAA
>NW_019272046.1:2104953-2170276 GCF_002738345.1 Cucurbita maxima
AAAAAAAAAAAAAAAAAAAAAAAAAAAAAAAAAAAAAAAAAAAAAAAAAAAAAAAAAAACTTATTAAGCATTTTCAATAATTGGCGTTTTTTCAGAATGTTTTCAAGCAAGGCCAAAAGTGTAGAGACCATGAGGTGAGGGTCCACCTATTGCCACTGGTGATGGTGACATATTTTATTTTGTTTTCTATATTATTCTACTTGTTTACTCTTTATTTTTTTTAAACATTTTGTAATAATTTAAAAATTAAAAAAAAAACATTTTATCATCTCACTAGAATGGTTTGATGCAATCGAAGAATACACTATAAAAAGTTTTAAATTATTTTATGCAAAATTCGGTTTAGTTAGTTTGAGTTTAAATTATTTTATACAAACTAGGTGATTCAATTCTTATAGTAGAATTCTAATCTATGATTGTTGTACTTCTTATATAGAATTAAATTTCAGAGAGCACTTAAGCTAGCATCAAGGAGTCATAGTAGCTTCCGGCCCAACCGAACCAAGTAAGTGGCCTTACTATCAACTCGGTCAAAATACTTGTCTTATATATGACAACACGTTTCCAATGACTCTTGCACGTGTCATTTATGTTTTATGTTATATGATGATGTGATTATGTTACATGATGATGTGATGACATTATATGATTATGTGATAATGTTATATGATGATTTAATGATGTTATATGATGATGTGATAACGTTAGATGATGTTAGATAATGATGTTATATGATGACTTCATGATGTTAGATAATGGTGTGATGGTGTTATATGATGATTTGATGATGTTATATGATAATATGATGATGTACATGATGTTGACATGACGATGATCCATAATAACAAGATGATGCAAAACGTTGATGATAAAATGACTCAATATGATGATGCTCCATATTAAGATGATGTGCATGCATTATTTTTTCATATGCATTATGACGACGAGTTTTCAAAAACACAATCCTAGTTAGTGTTAATGATGATGAATGTATGAAGGTCAATGAGTGCATGTTACTTAGAGTAATGCGTGAACAACATATAGATTTGTGTCATAAAGATGATTTAAGGATGAAAATTATAGGGATCTCATGCATTTTGTGTGTTCATATATATAAGAATATTTTCTCATTTATAATGACGAGTACGGACGCGTATACTATGATGATGATGATGGTCATGTCTCGCATGACACTCAGGGGTTTGTTGACCTCTAGACGTCGTTAATAACAACTAGCTTAACTATGATAGGTCTAACTTGTATTTTGAAAATATTTTGTTAAGAAAAGAGAACTTAAAAAAAAAAAATACTCAATAAAATTGAATATTAAAAAGAAATTTAAATTATCTTTTTTACTTTCTGTGACGTAATCATTTTTAAGAATATATTTCCACCTTTGCTCCGTTGAAACGTATAGCCTTACATTTTTCAATAAAGCTTATCCTTAAATATGATGTCATCCAGGTGACGTGTCGATGATGTCACTCCTCGTACGTGGCTATTAGGTGGACAGCTATTCACTACCATTATTGCGCTGGAAATATACTTATTGCTTTGCCTCTCCTACGACTCTACCTAGCGCGTGCATTACACTGTTCCTCACTGCCGTTGATTTTTGTTTTCTGATTTAAATAAATTAAAAGGTTCCTAATTTTATTTATAAATCCTTTCAATTTGTTCTTTATTATTTAAAATTTAAATTTAAATTATTAAAATTTATCAAAAGAAAAGTATTAATCAACTTATTTAAATATGTGGACCTGACCTTAAACATTATTTGATATATAAAATTCAATTCCTTCCTTCACCAAATTTGATCCACTCATTTAAAAAAAAGTCAAATTAAGTGTAATATGGTCGGAATCGTTTTAGCTCCAAAATTCTTTTGGTGCACAATAATTTAGTGATGCATTAATTTTAAACCATTAAAAGCCAAGTTAAAGGAAAATTTAATAGATTTGACTATTCATTATATTTTTAATAAAAAATCTTAAATGGTTGTATTGGATTTGAGTTAACTCAAGAAAAACATAGGAATAGCGATAGTTGCAACATCATGATAAATATAATAATCGTTTTCCTGCCTCATAACGTATGTGTCTATACCATCATAATAAGGGGATGTTCCCCGATGCATGAACACACAATGATGCATGAGATCAAAACATTTTCATTCATTATCATGTAAAAAACCCATTTCGTATTCCTTCATATCATATCATTTTTCACCATAGCCTTTAAGGCACATATGTGGTTGAATCTCCTATCCTTCATATCATATATGGTTTTATGTCACATCATGCACATAATATATCCTTTGACATATAATATTATATCATAAAACACGTCACAACATATTTTGTATTGTCAAACGTGTTACACCATAACATATATTAAGAGGTAAGATTTAATTATAGGAATAAAACAGATTTTGATTTAACTATAATTATGAACCATTTGTGAATGATCAATTTTATTGTAATTATTTTATCAATAGACACAATTTGTTCGACAATGAATAAGAATGCCACTCTAAATTTATAATGGAGTGACCTATAATTAATGAATAAAAATTGATTATTTAAAGAATTTAATTAATTAATTAATGGAGCTTATAATATTATAGGTACCTAAGGTCCAACTCATAAAAATATTAAAATGATGAATTTAGTTAAAAAAAAAAAAAAATTGAAGGGCTCAAATTAATATTTACTAAACCCATAAAATCATGAACTAGCACGGCTAAAATCCATAAAATCGTAAGTTTTGAATTCAAATAGTTTGGTTGTGCGAATTAGTAGAGGCTACAATTATACTCTTTAGACCTGTGGCATTGTAGAAGAAAAAAGGGGTGAAATTCTAGGAAGATTATTGAGTAGGGACATAAAGGAAATTAATGGAAAAGGTAAAAAATTTGCAGAAGGTGCATGGTTGAAGAAGGTGCAAGGTTGAAGACGACTGGCGCGTAAGACAAGCATGCATGACTGTGGGTGAAGGGTGTGAGTGGTGTCACGGTCATGCTCGTCCAGGGCGTGTTGTCCATGGTCGCATGCCCATGGCAAGCCAAACCCTTGTCATGTCTTTTCATTCGAGTGTTTTTACTTTTGTAGTTTTAGGGAGTATGACGCCTAAAAAATATCATATCTAGGCTTGCCAGACATGAAATGTCTCATAATGTACTATAGGGGGATAACTAGTTGTCAACTTCTCCCTACCCAAGGTTATATATGCTAAGCCGTTGTTATCTCTCTCTTGCTTGCTTATATAACGTCTCTCTCCAAAATCTCTCTTTCTAAAATCTCTCTCTACCCTCATTTTCTAAAACCTTCTTTTAAAACCGAGGCTAGAGGCTCGATCATACGTCGCTTGGCCGTAGGCGACGCAAGAACGATTGGCTTATCTCACTTGTCGTTGGGAAGTGAGTGCCGCACAATCGTTAATCCGCTGCCTTCAAAAGTGCGATTGTGTCAAGTGGTATCAGAGCTTTGTTAGCTCCGTGACACAGTAAAGACCAAAACCATGTCGGCGACAAAGTCGACACCCAAAGCACAAGCCGACCGGCTTACGCTAATAGAGGAGGAAATGATGTTCCTCAAAGAAGTCCCTGACACCCTCCGCTTCAAGGAAGCACGGGTGACCGAATTGAGTGAGAAAGTCGTAGAAATCGACCCAATGGGCAACTGCCTGGATGGGTTGCCAATCGCAGAATTGATGTTTCGAGTGACCTCGCTCGAAGAAAGAGTTGCTCCTACGAGCAGCCCAAAACCGTCTGGTAGTCCGGATAGCTCTGTCGCGCACAAGGAGGGACGTGGCAAAGAGTTCGACGTGCTACAAAATACAATGATGAGCTTGTTCAATGGATTAGCTGATGAATTCAGAACAACAATCGACGACATCCAAGAAAGGATGGCCTCCATGGGCACTCGAATTGAAGTGACCATGAAAGCCGTGGATCACGTCACGGCTGGGCAAACTAATACAGAGTCCAACAAACTAAGATTTCCAGATCCTAGAGCCTTCAAAGCGAATCGGGACGCCAAAGAGTTGGAAAACTTCATATTTGATGTCGAATAGTACTTCAAAGCCACAATGGCTTGTACCGATGGCAAGAAGGTGACCGTAGCCTCGATGTATCTCATAGACGACGCCAAACTGTAGTGGCGTACGAAGGTGCAAGATATCAAGGATGGATTGTGCACCATTGTCTCGTGGGAGGACCTCAAGAAAGAGTTGAGGGACCAATTCCTCCCCGAAAACGCAGGACATATAGCAATGGGAAAACTAGTAGCTCTGAAACATACTGGAGGCATACGAGACTATGTCAGACAGTTCTCAACCCTGATGCTAGATATCAGGGGCACATCAGAGAAGGACAAGGTGTTCTTTTTTATAAATGGGTTACAGCAGTGGGCCAAAACAAAGCTACACGAGAACAAGGTCCAAACCCTAGCTGCCGCAATGGCCTGTGCCGAGAGACTCCTAGACTATGGGAACGAAGCGAGATCCCAAAGAAGAATGACACCAGCCCCAAACACTGGGGGCAAGACATACAAGCCACCAGGTCATCGAAATGGAAGCCCCAACAGACCGAACGGAGGTAACGACAGACCAAGTGGATGGATGGATAGACCTCCTCAGAACAACCAAGCGGGGACATCTCGAGGACCTTACCATCAAAGGAACCACCCGACGACACCTTTACAATGCATGTTGTGCAAAGGTCCCCACAAAGTATCTTATTGTCCTCATCGGGCCTCTCTCACTGCGCTCCAAGTGTCCATTCAAGAGAGAAATGACGCAAGGGTCGAGACTATGCTAGACAAGAAGGAAGATCAAGACAATCCCTGAATGGGCGCGCTTAAATTCTTGTCAGCCCTCCAACGGAAGGTCGAACCGAAGGAGATAATAGAGAAAGGGCTCATGTTCGTAGATGTGACAATAAATTCTCGACCGAGCAAGAGCACTCTGATAGATTCAGGAGCGACCCACAACTTCATCGCCAATCAAGAAGCCCGAAGATTGGGACACACTATAGGAAAGGACCCGGGGAAAATGAAAGCTGTTAACATTGAGGCCTTGCCTATTGTGGGAGTTTCCAAAAGAGTCCCCTTCAAAATAGAGGATTGGATAGGAGAGCTAGATCTTGTCGTGGTACTTGGGATGAAGTTCCTCCTAGAACACAAAGTTATCCCAATGTCGCTGGCAAAATGCTTGGTGATCATCGACCGCAACCCCACAGTAATACTTGCAAGCATCAAGCAACCAGGTAATCTTCGAATGATCTCGGCCATACAATTGAAAAGGGGACTCGCACAAGAGGAACCTACATTTATGGCCATACAACTGATGGAAGTAGCGACCACCGAAGAAACTGTCCCAAATGAAATCAAGGAGACACTAAACATCTATGCTGACATAATGCCAGAGAGCTTACCCCAAACATTACCACCTCGTCGAGGCATTGATCACGAAATCGAATTCATCCCCGGGGTTAAACCGCCAGCGAAGAACGCATACCAGATGGCTCCGCCCGAGCTAGCCGAATTAAGGAAGCAATTGGATGTGTTGCTGAAGCGGGATTCATCCGCCCGACAAAGGCACCCTACGGAGCCCCCGTACTGTTCTAGAAGAAGAAGGATGGGACGATGCGTCTGTGCATAGACTATAGAGCCTTAAACAAGGTGACGGTACGCAACAAATATCCACTGCCAATAATATCCGACTTGTTCGGCCAACTTCACGGGGCTAAGTACTTCACGAAGTTGGACTTACGATCAGGGTATTACCAAGTACGTATTGCCAAAGGGGACGAGCCCAAGACGACGTGTGTAACAAGATATGGGGCCTTCGAATTCCTAGTAATGCCCTTTGGCTTGACAAACACCCCAACTACTTTCTGCATGTTGATGAACCAAGTTTTTTGCGAATACTTGGATTAGTTCGTCATAGTATACCTCAACGACATAGTGGTTTACAGCACAACCCTAGAGGAACACAAAGTGCACTTGAAGCGGGTGTTCGACAAACTACGACAGAACCAACTGTATGTCAAGAAAGAGAAATGTGCATTCGCACAAACATGCATCAACTTCCTTGGACATGTCGTCAAATGTGGACAGATTAGTATGGATAGCGATAAGATAAAAGCTATCCAAGAATGGAAGGTTCATACTTCCGTATCCGATGTGCGGTCCTTCTTAGGATTAGCCAACTACTATAGGCGGTTCGTCGAAAGGTTTTCAGACGAGCCGCCCCATTGACAGAGCTGTTGAAGAAAGACCACCCTTGGTCATGGTCAAATGATTGTCAAATGGCCTTTGAAGATTTGAAAACAACCATGACGAGGGGTCCTGTCCTCGGATTGGTAGATGTTACAAAGCCATTTGAAATAGAAACAAAAGCTTCCGACTTTGCCCTAGGTGGGGTCCTTATTCAGGAAGGCCACCCTGTCGCTTACGAAAGTCGAAAGCTCAATGATGCCGAACGTAGATACACTATCTCCGAGAAAGAAATGCTGGCCGTAGTCCATTGCCTTCAAGTATGGAGACAGTATCTCTTGGGATCACAGTTCGTAGTGAAGACGGATAACAGGACCATTTGCCACTTCTTTGATCAACCAAAATTGACGACAAAACAAGCCCGGTGGCAGGAGTCGTTAGCCGAATTCGACTTCAAGTTCGAACACAAAGCAGGAAAGAGTAATCAAGCAGCCGACCACTGAGTCGGAAGGGAGAACATGCGGCCCTGTGCATGTTAGCCCATATTCACTCAAGTAAGATTGATGGATTGATGCGCGAGATCATCAAGGAACATTTACACAAAGACCTATCTGCCAAAGCCGTCGTCGAACTAGCTAAAGCTGGGAAAACATGACAGTTTTGGGTTGAGGGAGATCTTCTGATGACAAAAGGAAACAAATTGTATGTTCCAAGAATGGGAAAACTGAGGAAGAAGCTCATTCAGGGATGTCATGATACCTTATGGGTCGGACACCCTGGGTGGCTAAGAACATACGCCCTAATAAAAAAGGGGTACTTCTGGCCAAACATGCGAGACGACATCATGCAATACACCAAGACGTGCCTCATCTGTCAAC
Source organism: Cucurbita maxima (assembly GCF_002738345.1). Taxonomy (NCBI): domain Eukaryota; kingdom Viridiplantae; phylum Streptophyta; class Magnoliopsida; order Cucurbitales; family Cucurbitaceae; genus Cucurbita; species Cucurbita maxima. The sequence continues at coordinate 2,112,050 of NW_019272046.1, forward strand.
AGGACAAAGTCGAGAAAGCCAAAGTCTCAGGACTCTTGGAACTTCTACCTGTGCCGACAAGACCCTGGGAAAGTGTATCTCTGGGCTTCATAACACACCTCCCAAAACTCGGGGAATATGATGCTATCTTGGTTATCGTAGACCGATTCTCAAAATATGCGACGTTCATCCCCACTCCCAAATTATGCTCGGCCGAACTCACAGCTCAACTATTTTTCAAACACATTGTAAAGTTATGGGGCATTCCGTCGAGCATCATTAGTGATAGGGATGACATATTCATTGGGACATTCTAGACTGAGTTATTCGCCTTCTTGGGAACAACCTTAAACATCTCCTTGAGTTATCACCCTCAAACTGATGGACAGACAGAACGGTTCAATTGCTTGCTCAAAGAATACTTACGTCACATTGTCGACGCTCGCCAGAAGAACTGGATACAACTATTAGATGTCGCCCAATTTTTCTTCAATTGTCAAACCAGCTCGTCTACAGGAAAGAGTCCCTTCGAAATTGTAAGTGGACGACAACCGACCTTACCCCATATTATTGATCATCCTTATGCAGGGAAAAACCCTCAAACTCACAACTTCACAAGAGAATGGAAGTAGACAACAGATATAGCCCGGGCATATTTAGAGAAGGCTTCCAAGCATATGAAAAAGTGGGCGGACAAGAAGCGTTGCCCCCTTCAATTCCGAGCAGGAGATCAAGTCCTTATTAAGCTGAAACCAGAACAAATCATATTTCGCAGCCGAAAGGACCAGAGACTAGTTCGAAAATATGAAGGCCCGATCGAAGTCTTTAAAAAGATCGGGACTACCTCCTACCGAGTTGCACTACCCGCATGGATGAAAATCCATCGAGTAATTCATGTGAGAAACTTGAAGCCATACCACCCTGACCCAAACGACGACCAACGAAATACAATCACGAGACCGAGCATCAATCTGAGGCAAAAAGAAACAAAAAAAGTAGAGGAGATCCTCGCCGACAGGGTTAGGAAGATAGGAAGACCTGTACGGACGATTCGTGAATTCTTTGTCAAATGGAAGAATCTCCCTACAGAGGAAACCAACTGGGAACGCACCGAAGATCTGAACTCCGCCGCCACCCACATCGCAAGGTTTGAAAGTAGTCGGTTGACAAGGACGTCAACCAATTAGGTGGGGGAGAATGTCACGGTCATGCTCGTCCAGGGCATGTTGCCCATGGCCGCATGCCCATGGCAAGCCAAACCCTTGTCATGTCTTTTCATTCTAGTGTTTTTACTTTTGTAGTTCTAGGGCATATGACGTCTCAAAAATATCATGTCTAGGCCTGCCAGACATGAAATGTCTCAGAATGTACTATACGGGGATATGACTAGTTGTCAACTTCTCCCTACCCAAGGTTATATATGCTAAGCCGTTGTTATCTCTCTCTTGCTTGCTTATATAACGTCTCTTTCCAAAATCTCGCTTTCTAAAATCTCTCTCTAACCTCGTTTTCTAAAACCTTCTTTTAAAATCAAGGCTAGAGGCTCGATCATACGTCGTTTGGCCGTAGGGGACGCAAGAACGAATTGACTTATCTCACTTGTCGTTGGAAAGTGAGTGCCGCACAATCGCTAATTCGTTGCCTTCAAAAGTGCGATTGTGTCAACTGGCAACATAATAGGCGTGTGAGGTCGCGTGCCAGCTCCATTTGGCCTCCTGTTTGTTCTGTTAGTCTTAATTTCACTTGTTCTATTAAGATATGCCAATATTTATCTTGAAATTTGTGAAATATAGGTCCAATTAGGAGAGATTGTGGTAGTAGTTTTACCCTATTAAACGACACTACAAGATAGAAAGAAGTTTGAAATCAAGTAGCATATTGAGACTTTTAAACAAGTTCTCAACTTGTTTCTATATGTGAGCTTGTTGATTATGTCATTAGGAGTTTAACATATGTGTTTATGAGGTGGTTAATTGATTATATGTGGGTGCATGCGTAAGATGTGAACATGCTATAAATGTAATATAGAAATGCTAGGTAACGTTTATGAGTTGATTATATGTATATATGGATTCATGCATAAGACATGAGCATGCTATAAATGTAAAATGGAAGTGTTATGATTCTAAGTTATGCTTATGGGTTAATTATGTCATGGGCTATATATGAGTATTGTTAGTCTGCTAATCCCCGCAAATTCTTAGCGGACATGTTGTGTGCTAAGTGAGAGAGAATGAGAATCCTAACTATCGGATTATATGACATTACTGACCACTAGAGAGTTTAGTAGACGGGTCGTATTTGAGTGAGAGGGAGTCTTATATACGTGCTCGAAAATTTAGATAAGCATATAAAGAGTTAATTATCTAACCTTGAAATAACTAGAATACTCTTTAATGAACAAAAGATCCTCCTAAAAGAAACTTGACCGAAACTTAAATTGACCAAATGATTAATAAAACTTGTAAAAGATAAGTTAGCTAGCAAATTAATTACTCATCGAAATTATTTTATTTTATTTTTCTAGATAAACATGATGCTAAGTGACCAAGGTGGTGAAACAAGTTGGAGGCTCTAGGAATTCCTATCTATATCCGAGTCTATTTTTTTAGTACATTTACTTTTGTTGTTTGTGAACTTATATACTGTATTTTGAGTTTGTAAATATTCCCTAGTATTACGTTTCTTGAATTTAACTATTGGTACAATAGTAACTTTTGTGATTCTATCTTTCAATGAGTAGGTGTTATATGTTTATGATGTGCTTGTGAAATAATAAGACTATGATGTGTATGAAACAATTTGATCAGGATATGTTTATGAATGATATGATTATGATATGTTTATGAAATAATATGACTCCGATGTGTTTATAAAATGATATGACTATGATATGTATATGAAACGATATGACTATGAGATGTTTATGAAACGATATGAAATGATAAGTCCATGTTATATTTGTAATATGATGTGACTACGAGAAGATACGTGAATGTTATGACAAGTGTTATTATGTGATGTTCTGATGATATGATAAATGTTATGGTGTAACAAGTTTGGCGATGTAGTACATGTTCTTACATGGTATATACTGATGATATGATATGAATGATATACGGCAAAATGTGTTGACATAATGCACATCTCCAAATTATGTAAGGAAAGCTATGATGAAAATGATATGATATGAAAGAAAAATGGTAGGGGTTGTCTACATGATAATAAATAAAAAAATGTTTGGACCTCATGCATCGGGGAATATCCCTCTTTTATGATAGTATAGACGCGTATAATACGAGGCACGAAACTGATCATTATATCTATCATAATGCTGCAACGATTGCTATTCCTAAACGAGTGTCCGACATCAACAACTACTAGAGAATGCTCGCACAACAAGAAAGGGGCTGAGGAGGTGTGTGAACTAACTAGTGGGTCTATACTCACACGTGTGGACCATGTGTAGAATAGTAAATACACATCTAATTAACCCATTGAGGATAGCCGACTAAGGAATATAGATTAATATGATCGAGGACTCACTCATGATTGTATGTATTCGCATCTAACTCTAATAGTTGGGTCACTTACTGAGTATTTTTTAAAATAGTCAAACCATGCATTACTTTTTCCAGTAAAGGCAAGACATCCCTATACGACTGACGACAACATCGCAATTCGAGACCATAACACATACATAGGGTAGTTACATTTATTTTCTTAGACTTAAGTTCGATAAAATATTTTTTAATTTTAATGTTTATTTATTTCATTTAGTCTTTCGTTGTTTCATTTTAAAGATGTTTTTGAACATATAAATCCATGACAGTATTTTAAGATGATGTTTAAACGCTTATTTCTACACAATTACGAAATGATGATGGCAACGATTCTAGGTAAGTAGAAATCTAAGGTCGTTACAAGAAATCTAACCGGACTTAAGAGAGTAGGTTGGAAGTATTAAGGTATAAAAATATTTGGGGAATACATTTTGTCATATAACTCTAATTAATTATGTAATATATCTTATATTTATAACCACTTAATATTTTTTAATCTTATTTTTAAGAGTTGATTGGTAGTATATTTTATCTTTATCCTATTTAAAGGTGAACATTGATGAACAATGGACTTTCAATCTCACCTATGTTTATCATTTTAACATGATATTAGAGTAGGAGAAGAGGAAGAACAAAAGAAAAGTGAAAAAGATATATATATCTATTGGAAGGTGATTAGAGAGGATGACCGATGAATTGGGATCACGTTCCATAAGATATATATCTTTGTAAGCCCACATTTTAATTTCTAGTCTCTATAGCGATTGTCCCTGAGTACCGCAAATCATCGATATTTTTCCTCTCAACAATAAAATAAAAAACATATTCATTATCAAGATGTTTGTGGCGTGCTATCCACATTCTGTCACCAGAAGCTAGCCTCCTAATCTCAATCTGGATTTTGAATTGGCCACATATATTCTCAATCATTCTCCTAGATCGAGAACGGTTCTCAATCTTTCAATATCAAGACTACGTTATAAGCATCTTCATATTTCTCACCAAAGCTCAAAGGTGGCATGCTCAAAATGTTCGTATTTTCTTTCACATCTCTACGGGGTTTAGTGATAGAATGATTAAATGATGAGCAAGCTCTCTCTCTCAATTATCACTAACAACTATCTTTGGCACATGTCCCCCATTAGAAGAACTTGTCGACCTATTTTTCCTTCCACTGTTTCTATTTCACCGAAAACAAGATCTTCATGAGGGTGACATAAGACTACTGGCCAAAGTGATGAGATATCCTCTGAAAACGTTTTTAAAGTAATCAAGAACTTGATGCTTAGATTAGTCCATGCGCATAAACCTCTCAATGATTCCAGGGGAACATCGATTTTGGTAGTTGTTCGTAAATATCAAAATTTCCTTTGTTTGGCGGAATCAGTCAAATCTAGCTTCAAAATTTCGAAGGTTGATTTAACACATCTCTTTACATTCACCATTCTGATCAGCCAAGATATTCACTTGTTCCAATCAAATTAAATGGGACAAATTACCCATCCTAGAGTAAATCATTGAGGTCTATTTCTCGGTTTTGCATCTTCTTGGGAAATTCAATTATTTCTTATAAGTCTAAAAAACAAACCAATGTGTCTAGATTATATGAGTTTTGCATCTTCTTGGGAAATTCACTTATTTCTTGGAGGTCTAAAAAGCAAACTAATGTGTCTAGATGATCAGCAGTAGTCGAGTATCGAGCTATGACAAATACTTGTTTAGAGTTATATTGGCTGAGATACATTCTTCAAGACTTGAAAGCTTCGTTGTCCGAACCAGCATTATTGTATTGTGATAATCAAGCAACATTGCATTTAACAACCAAACCATTTTTTCACGAATGTACGAAGAACATTGAAATAGATTGTCATATAGTTCGAGAAAAGTTACAAGCTAGAATCATCAAACCATGTTATGTTTCAGCTAAAATGAAATTGGCAGATATTTTCATTAAATCTTTGGAAAAATAACAATTTCATTTTCTGAAACACAAGTTCAAATATTCACGACCAAGAAATACTGGATTCTCTTTTGGGTAGGCCTTGAAAGGAAAAGGAAGGTTGTAATGCCAACAGTTATCTATTATTGAATTCACCCGGCCCAATAGTACCCCGTTTTTTGGAACGTCCAGTGTCAAAGTCACTGAATGGGTAAGTCGCCAATCCCTAAAACGGACTATGTAATGTACTTTATCTGCTGGGTTACGGGTGGCCATTTACCAGAGGTTTCTATTGTATCAATCTACCCTTGTTTAATTCCTAATGAAACATATACTCGGGGGTGCAAGGCGGACTCCCATTCATTAGGTAGAGAAGATCACCAAGATAAGTGTGATTGACATACACTTTCAAACTTGAGGAAGAGTATTAAGATATAAAGATATTTGAGAAATATATTTTGTCCTATAATTGTAATTTTTTTATAGAATATATCTTATATATACATACGTAACCCGTTAATATTTTTTTCTCTTATTTTTTAGAGTTGGTTGGTAGTATATTGATTTAGTTAGTAGTATATTTTATCTTATTTTCACTATTTGGTTAATAATATATTTCCTCTTATTCTTAATAGTTAGTTGGTAGCAATATGTTATTTAAATGTTGATTAAACTTTCAATCTCACTCATATTTCTCATTCTTAACATAAAATTATACCGTTTCCTCTTCAATTAATATCAGTGACTTCAACTTTTTATAAATTTTGATACTACGGATAGGAACAAGTAATATCTGCAATGATATAATATTCATTTTTTTGTATAAGTTTTATGACTTTAAGGTTTTCCGATACCAATAAAAATAAGAGTCTATCTCTTAATTAGTGAATGTGGGACTCTAATAACCCAAATGTTCGGAAAAACAATCGAAGTCTAAAAATGAAATATAAAAAAAAAAAAAAAAAAAAAAAAAAAAAAAAAAATCCCAANTAAATAACTTTTAAATGTCCTTAAATTTTCCCCAAAATATCTTCGTCTCATACGCTCCTTGACGGCGATTGGCCTCCCTTCTTTCCCAATTAAATTCTTGTCAGTTTCGCTCCCTCCCCCAATCCCTATATTTTCCCTTCACTCTCTCCCCTTTTTCCTTCATCCCAAAAATTCCTCACAAAAAAAAAAAAAAAAAAAAAAAAACCCTACTTTTTCTCTCAAATGGACGGCGGCGGTGGCGGCGGCAACCTCAACGACCACACAGATCTCGGCGGCGTCCGCCGACGAAAGCCGACGAAGAAAACAAAACAACCCAACAACAAAAAGAAACCCATCAAAGTTGTGTACATATCGAATCCAATGAAGGTTAAAACCAGTGCCTCTAATTTCATGGCTTTGGTCCAAGAGCTCACCGGCCAAGATGCCGACTTTCCCGACCCGTCTAAGTTCGACTCCTCCGACGAAGTTGCCGGAGCCACCCCCGGCCTCCTCCACAGCACGGCCGCCGCCGGCCAGGAATATGGTAGTCTAATGATGAATAATAATATCCCTACTACACTTGGTGTTGAGCTGCCGGCCGAGGACTTCCTTGTTGGTAGCTTTTATGATGACTTTGATGACCTGATTCTTCCTCCTCCACTCATCGGAAACTTCTCCGGATTTCTACCAGCGGCTGAGGCAACGGCGGCGGCGATGATGTATGAATCTTATGCAATGTGATGCTTAATTTCTCTCTAATTTTGAAACTACTTAATTTTAATTAGCTTCCATTTCCCCCCATTAGCTTTATAACATATACATTATATAATAAAGGAATTTATATCTAAAATAATGCTTAACAATTTAATTACCACATCTATATTGTTCTTAGATCAAAGCCTTTTTTTGGGTATTTTATTTATTGAATTTGATTGTGATTCTTAATAGCATTTTTCGAGGGAGATATTCAATGTTTTTATTCATAGATTTATACACGAATGCAAATAAATTATTGTTTTTTAATTTTCTATTATTATGTGCATTTGGATGGAGGGAATTCTTTTATTATTATTTTTTTTTTAATTTCAGAATCAAACAAAATCTCAAAGACCCATAAAGGAGGTCAATATATAAACTATATTTCAATATCATTGTTAGACATAGATAATGGACATGAATATTATGTAAATTACATTTATACCAATATATTTTATCTTTATATGATTGATATAATCATATATAATCATATAATAGCAGAAAATGTTTTTTTTCTTCTTTCATTACATCTATAAAGAAGGTGATTTGCATGACGAAGCTGATTCTTCACCACAAAATTTTGATAATATGTGGGTCCCTTTTTTTTTTTTTTTATTTAATTTTTCTGGTTTTTGTTATGACGACAATAGACTTGGCCGTTGACTTAACCAGTTTTATTTAATTATTTATTTTTATTTTAGAAATTAACTTTTTTTTTTTTGTGATATATGATTAGTGCTCTAAACTCCCTAATTAAGTTTTTTTTGTGATGAGATATACCATTCATGCTCAAAATTCGATAACAGGATGATTTTTTTTTTTAATTTTATATACTTAGGATCACTCTTATTCAAATGTCGAGATATGTTTATGGATAAAGGTATTCCAATTTTATCCATTCATTTCAATTGAATTACAAGTTTACTCGGCCAATTCTATCCATTCGTTTATATATCTTCCCTCCTAAGATGCTCCAAATGTATTTTAATTTAACTATTTAATTATTAATTTGGGTAATTGAAATACGAAGAGAATAAAAATAAAAAATTTGGACTTTTTTTTTCTATTTTTCTTTTCAGTTTCAATCAGTAAAAATTAAATCAAAACCAACTCACATATTTATTCACATTTCACATGCTGACCATATCCATCTCTCGAAATTTTCTCGGTGTTTTGATGATTCTTAAGAACAATAAGTTTATAAGTTCTTAGTCAATTTTGAATGCAGTTGGATCCAACATTAACAAAACAAAATTTCATTAATTTATTGGAAAGCTGGATTAAAATTCGAGTAACGTAGAAAAAGAGAAGAAAATAGTAAGAACATGAAAAGATCAGATCCCTTGATTTGTTGCTAATTCATGAGATTGAATCCTATAGTTTCATAGTATATAGATGAACATCTTTATACAAAAATAATAAAGAGTTGAAATGGCCTCTACACGAGTTCAATTTAGAAGAAGACAATTGACCACCAAAAAAAAGTCGAAAAAATATAGTCAACTAGCCATCGTCCAACAATCATAATTTTGCGCCAGAACCCCCCGTCCTCATGAAAATGATAGCTAAAGATTTTGTGAGGAAACTCAGTTCATTTGAGGCCTATATCCAATTGTACACGAGCATATAAGACGGGTAAGACATGGAAATGCAGAATTCTGGGTTGGAGGGAAAACATGATGACCAAAAAAGTCAATGGTCAACTTTAAAAGTCAACGGGCAATCTCCGTTTAATCATGAAATTGTTGAATTGTTTGCCACATCTAAAACATTACGGAATTCAATTCGAAATATAACACTTGGTTGTCAGGCCTAACTGTACACGACTTTAATTCTTCCACAAATAGATAAATTTAGGTCTTGTGCTCTCTGTGCCAACATTTTAGGTTGATGGTGTTGGATGATGAAAGTCCCACATCGGGTAATTTAGGGAATGATCATGGGTTTATAAGTGAGGAATACTAACTTCATTGGTATGAGGCCTTTTGGGGAAGCCCAAAGCAAAGCCATGAGAGCTTACGCTCAAAGTGGACAATATCATACCATTGTGGAGAGTCGTGTTCGTCTAACAGATGGCATAAAAAACTTTCAGTTCTACAAAAAGAAATCAAGACAAGGACGTGTTCGTCTAACAGATGGCATAAAAAACTTTCAGTTCTACAAAAAGAAATCAAGACAAGGACACTTAGTTAAACTCTTCGCATGGCGCCAAAAATTTGTTAGATGGGATGTGAGTAAATTATTGCCGGACATGTGCAGGTGTCACAAACATAAAGTAGTAAAGATTATCGATTTTTTAAAGTCTTTATGTGAATTCTTAACTCGTTCTAACTGTGAAAACATTATAACTTAGTTATGTTGGTGAATTAGCTACCATAGTAAACTGTACTAAATGTAAAATATTGTAGTAAAATGAACTTCATCGATGGCAAAAAGAAGATCGAGTCTCAATTTTTTTTTTGTAAGAAACGTCAAATGATGATACCTCCCACAATTTTGAACGGTTCTTAATGACGTCTTGTTAAACTCAGCGCACATAAATCTACAAGGTTGGTGAAGATAGTAGATGCCCTTCAATCTTGTAAGGGAAGAACTAAAAGAAGGAGATGAATGCAGGCGAACAAGGGTTGTGGTTTGAGGTAGATGAAATAGTTCGCAACTCAAAAGCACTAAAAACGGCAAGTACTGTTAAAATAGTCCTCTAAATGAACTCTGCTCTCCATGAAATTTTAATGCTAAGCATATTATGGTATGTTAAGATTATATATAAAATTTTGTGGTTATTACACAAAGTTAAGTAGCTAAATCAAGTGGGGTAAAATGATCATAATGCTCGTAAGGTTACTTACCTTCGATTTATGATCCAAATGACTTCCAAATATTATGAAACTTTATGAGATGTCTTATTCCGTGATTTTTAAGGATTATATTAAGTTTGAGAACATGAACCAAGTTTCATCGATTCATGACCTAATCGACATGAGATTTTAATAAAAGGGACTAAGGTAGAAATATAAGGATATTCAAGAAGTTTTGTAGTGATTGGAGTTCATTTATGAATGCAAGAATAAAGTGTAAAATGATTAAAATGCCCCCAAATGCATACGCACTTGTTTATGGATTAAATGAACTACAAATAAGTCTAAGTATTGGTTTATGAACTAAATGAACTCCCTTTATATATGTTATATTTCAATTACATAAGTGGTTATGAAAATTATCAAGGGGGTGAGAGTGTATAGGGGCTAAACTAATAGCTATAGAGATAAAATGACCAAAATACCTCTAAAACAAATGTGAGCTATTCCAAGGTATAAACTGCCTCTAAATGGCCTAAGATTTTAAGTAAGAACTATATATTAGGACATGAAGAGCTACCTAAGAGTTCGAGGATTTTGAAATACATTAAGAACTTAAACTAATAAATGAAGAAATAAATGACCAAAAATATTCTTATAAGGATTCAAGATGTTTTCAAAGCTATAGGGAACCATGTGTTATGCACCCTTATAAGATACATATGCAAAGTTACTTCAAGAAACATGTTAGGATCTTTATAAAGACTTAGGCAAGTTGTTATGACAAATTGACATGACTTGTTGTTAGGCTCTAAAAATAACTTTTGGGGCAAGAACCTAAAAAAGCAATGAGACTATGAAGACACTCCAAAGACAAGGAAAAGAGCACAACACTAACCCCTCGACCACTGAGACTCAAGAACATGAAGACATAAAAAGCTAAAAGAAACTCGTGTATGACTCGAGAATCAAGCAGTAAAAGATAAAAAAATATTTTTATTGACATCCTTAAAAGAATTAACAAAGATTTTATGAACTCAAGAGTTCTAACAAATACGAAGTCACGATTGACTTGAACTCATGAGGATGACTTGTTACACTAATAAGACATGCATACTTTAGGGCCATGAATTTTAAGCATGTCATGAGGATGGGGTGCGTTACCAGTACACATTACCCTAAGGTTAGTACATGAGATTTTGTTAAGATTTGCTAGTCTAAGGATATGAGCAAGACGAGACATTATACTCCATGCCCTAAAGTTATCATGACATTAAAGAATCCTAAGTAATACTCTAATCATGTCCAAGGTGACCAATAACCTCCCACCACGCAGTGCTTCGTGAAGCACATATTTTCCTCTTCTAAGTGGGATGCCCTACACCATGTTTTTCTTAGTAGGATGTCATGTTCAGGTCTCATGTTTTCCCTCACTTAGATGAGATTCCCTACACCATGTTAGGGGATGCTCTAATCATGATTCTTGTAGGACTCCACGTCCATATTTTGCACCAATCATGTGACCTTCTCAATCTTTCATGGGGAGTAATCTAAGGCCACGTTAAGAATACTCCATATTGACTACATGTCATGGCTCATGATACAAGAAGCGAAGATAAGTCCCTTGTTAACACAAAAGCGAGTATTCCCGACGGTACATGTCCATGACTCAGACTACATTGCTTGGAACATAAGAAGCCTTGGATGTGAGTTTTTAATCTACACCGCTTGGAATGTAACAAAACTTGGGTTTAGGTTTCGGGCTATACCACAGGGAACACATCAAGCCTTGGATACAGGTTCAAACTACATCTCTTGGAACGTATGAAACCTTGGACATAGATCTTTAGGTTTATGTCTTGTACTATAAATCTTAAGGGGAGTGTTTTAGGGAACAAAACAAGAAACAAGAACCCGGATAAGATCCAAATACAAGAAGAACAACTTAGAACCAAGGTCCTTAGCTAGATCACAACAAAAACTCAAAATTCAACCACAAAACCTAAGGGTCCAAGTTCTCAAGTTAAGAAAAAGAACCTGACATAAAAGATTGTGGTAGCCTAACACACACCATGGACATGATTAAGAGCCTACAAGTAGGTTACTTACTAAGTCTTTGTACTCACTCCATGTTTTTCGATGTTTTTCAAGTAAATAAAAAGCTGGTCGAGTATGGACGCAGATCTAGAATAAGTGGCATATAGAACTACACTATTTTCGACTACTTAAATATTTTAAAATTGTTTTATTTATTTTATTTACCTGGTCCAATGTATTCAAACTTTAAATTGAATTTGTAAATTAAAATGGTGAGGGAGTGTTATGCCCACAAAGACCAGAATCCATGTCTGTTTTCAGCATTCTTTAATCAAAATCTATTCCCCTTGTATGTTTTATGGGCATCACGCCAAATTCCATGATATCCTCATCTTGTTGTTCTAAATTTAGAACACCACATGTCAAATGCTCCTTGAACAACAGAACGAGTCTCTCTCTCCAGATGATATGTTGTTTTATGCGAATGTCCAAGCATCAATCAATTAATAGCCTGTAAAAAACACCTAAAAATCAACAAAGATTCAATTGTTGTCTTCAGTTTATAGACATGACCGTTTGTTCTGTTTGCAGAAATAAGGGGGAATAAATGATTGGATCAACTCTCTCCCTTCCTTCAAATCGTGTTCTTTTTTAGCATTTCTTGACCACAAAATCAAAAACTGAGACCAACAAAAACACCCAAAACCAAACCATGTTAGACAGAGACAGACAGAAGAAACAACAAACAAACCCACATTTGGGATTCAAAATGGAATTCAGATGCTTTGATCGTTTGACTCATTGATTCATTGATTCATTCATTTCCTTATTTCTCCATCTTAAATTTTCAACTTTTCCCCAATTGGGTGTTCTCAAAAATCCCCAATTCACAATTTTTAATCCAAAATTCCATCTGGGTTCGTCTCAAAATCTTCCGTTATGAGTAACAGAGAAAGTGGAGTTTTGAAGGCATGGGAAGCCACGATCCGCAGAACCCAAGCGGCCAAGAAGCGAGCCCACAGCATCTTCGGCTCCACCTCCGTGGGTCATGCCGACGATAGCGACATCAACGACGGCTATACTGACGCCTTCGACCCTGAATTAATTGCCGGTGAGGTTTACCACGCTGACAGAATCCTCCCAAATGGGGACTATTACACCGGCCAATGGTGCGACAGTTTCCCTCACGGCCACGGAAAGTACCTCTGGACCGACGGCTGTATGTACGTCGGCGAATGGGTCAAAGGCAAAACCATGGGCCGCGGCCGCTTCAGCTGGCCATCGGGAGCCACATACGAAGGCGAATTCAAGAGCGGGTATATGGATGGAAATGGAACCTACACAGGCTCAAATGGGGACACTTATAAAGGGAATTGGGTGATGAATTTGAAACATGGGCGTGGAGTTAAAAGCTTCTCAAATGGCGATTGCTATGATGGGGAATGGAGGAGGGGATTGCAAGAAGGGAATGGGAAATATCAATGGAAGAATGGGAATCATTATGTCGGTGAATGGAAGAATGGGGAGATTTGTGGGAAAGGGAGTTTTGTTTGGAGTAATGGTAATAAATATGAAGGCAATTGGGAATCAGGGTTGCCTAGAGGCAATGGGACATTCAAATGGCCTGATGGGAGTTTCTATGTAGGATATTGGAGCAAGGATCCACAAGAACAAAACGGGAGTTATTATCCCTCTGGCTCATTAGGGAATGTGCAATGGGATCCACAAGATGTGTATAATGTGGATTTTAGTGATTGCAAGATTTGCCTTGGTGAGAAGGTGTCGATTTTGCCGTCGCAGAAGAAGCTAGCGGCGTGGAGATCGTCAAAGGGAGAGGACGGGGTGAAGCCGAGGAGGATGTCAGTGGATGGGCGGGTGAGTATTGAGGTCGAGAGGCCATTCGATAGAATGCAAATGTGGGGGTGTGGGGATATCGACGACTTTGTGACGGGGTGTTGCAGCGAGAGGACGTCGTCGGCCGGAGGAGGAGGAGGAGGAGGAGGAGGGCGGGGGGATATGAGTGAATATATGTTGGGGTTGAGTTTGGAGAAGGAGGGACTTGGGACGCCAATGAGGATGTCAAAGTCTTGTAAGAGGCAAGGAGAGACTATCTGCAAAGGCCACAAGAACTATGATCTTATGCTCAATTTGCAGCTTGGGATCAGGTAGTTTGATGCTTTTTAAGCAATGTTTTTGGTACATTTTGATGTCCTCTTTAACCATTTGTATGTGTACGTGAGGGTTCAACAGGCACTCGGTTGGAAGACCAGCCCCGGCGGCTTCCCTTGATTTGAAGCCATCAGCTTTTGATCCAAAGGAAAAAGTTTGGACCAAATTCCCTTCCGAAGGGAGCAAACACACGCCACCCCATCAGTCATGTGAGTTCAAATGGAAGGATTATTGCCCTTTGGTTTTCAGGTACAATTCAACGTCGTTTTCTCGATCGAATATGGCATGTTGATCCAACCGTATTTTGTTGATCTTGTTAATGGATATTGTCATCTTGTTCAGAACTCTAAGGAAATTGTTCAAGGTGGATCCAGCTGATTATATGCTATCTATATGTGGGAACGATGCGCTTCGAGAACTTTCTTCTCCGGGAAAAAGTGGTAGCTTCTTCTACTTAACTAACGATGATCGATATATGATCAAGACGATGAAGAAGTCCGAAGCTAAAGTGAGACATTGTTTTCTTTTCTTACACTAATCATTATACAACAACGACTATGGCAATTGTAATTCGGGAGAACTTGGTGTGATTGTGCAGGTTTTGATAAGAATGCTCTCTGCCTATTATAACCATGTTAGAGCCTTTCAGACTACTTTGGTGACCAAATTCTATGGTCTTCATTGTGTTAAATTAACAGGGCCAATTCAAAAGAAGGTACATTAATATTTGTTCACAACATCAACTTGAAACCACTACGGGAAGAATGTGTTTATAAATTCAATGAATATTCTTGCGTTGTTTAGGAGGGTAGGAATCAATATTCTTGTGTTGTGTTGTTTAGGTTGATAGGAATCATGGATTTTCACAATGATATGATATAGCATAAGCTCTCATGACTTTGGGTTCTCAAAAGGTTTCGTACCAATGGAGATAGTATAGTATTCCTTCATTATAAACTCATGATCATTCCCTAAATTAATCGATGTGGGACTTTCGTCCAACACCTCCCCTCGAAAAAAGTATGCCTCCCCTTAATCGCGGCTCAACTCCTTTCTTTTTTTCTTTTGGGGTATTCGAACAAAGTATACCTTTTATTCGATATTTTAGTCACTTTTTGCCAATGCCTTCGAGGCTCACAATACTTTGTAATCTATTGGCATGGGTAAGTTTAGGGCATGGCTCTGATACTATGTTAGGAATTACGGATCTCTACAATGGTATGATATTGTCCACTTTGATCATAAACTCTTGTGGCTTTGTTTTGGGCTTACCAAAAGGTCTCATACCAATGGAGATATATTTCTTGAGTATAAATTCATGACCATTCCCTAAATTAGTCCACGTGGGACTTTCAGGTAAGGTTCATCATCATGGGAAACCTTTTTTGCTCGGAGTATTCCATTCACCGACGGTTCGACTTGAAAGGGTCAATTCTTGGACGCACAACAGATAAGCCTTTGAGCGAAATCGACGACACTACCATCCTGAAGGACCTCGATCTTAACTTCGTATTTCGATTGCAAAAATCATGGTTTCAAGAGTTTTGCAGGTGAAAAAGCTATGGTTACGGACACCAAAGATCTTAACTTTCATATCTCCACTTGATGTTTATTAATTGTCGTTCTTATAGGCAAATCGATCGAGACTGTGAGTTCCTCGAACAAGAAAGAATTATGGATTATAGTCTTCTTGTTGGTCTTCACTTCAGGGAAACTTCAGCTGCTGGTGATTTCATACCTTCCGGTGCTCGAACTCCGACAGGTTTTTCTCTATGTTCTTGTCCTCAACTGTCACACTATCAACCACTTAGCATGTATCTGTTCCCATCTTTCAGGAGGGGCAGAGAATGAAGCAGCTCCTCGTCTATCAAGAGTCGACATGGATCAGCTTTTCCTCGATCCATCCAGGTGAAATGTGATTGACAACAATTTGCATTCTTCTTAATTGTATGAGCTTCACAACAATTAAATTGCAGATGGTCGAGTATCAAATTGGGCGTAAACATGCCTGCTCGAGTGGAACGAACGGTGAGAAAAAGTGACTGTGAGTTTCAATTGGTAGGAGAACCAACAGGGGAGTATTATGATGTGGTTATGTTCTTTGGTATCATTGACATACTTCAAGATTATGACATTAGCAAGAAGCTTGAGCATGCCTACAAGTCAATTCAATACGATCCTACTTCGATATCAGCTGTCGATCCAAAACAATACTCGAAGCGATTTCGGGACTTCATATTTAATATCTTTGCAGAAGATGAGGCAAACTTTGAATAAAGATACACATGAGTCGTTTCTCAACTTATGAACTCCTTGTTGTGGAAATGTATTTAATAATTTTTAGCAGGGTTGAGATGGGATGAGAAATGCATGATCACATTCTTTCATTTGTTTTATATATAGCAAGTAAATGAGAAGAAAATTGAAGTATATATACCATTCATGTAGTTTCATTACATTTACACAGAAGAAATATAGTCGTTATTATTGGATATTTGGTATCACTTGTTTTAAATTTGAATAACTAACGAGTAATAATGGTCATGAAACTTGAATGATTCTATACATGCAATCTAAAATGCATAAAATTGTAAAGAACCTTAATCATTGACTAAAGGAAAGTAAAAATGCTCTTTTTATTACTGCATTTTTCAAATCTGGCTTTATGCGGCCACAAAATGAAAACACTTCGGGCATGTAAAGAGTTATAACTTTCCTATTTTATGACCATAATTAACCACTATATAAATTTAATAAATAAATAAAAGCCTTAGTACATTAAAGAAACATCATAACTCAAAAATTATCATCTACACTAAATTTGGAACTATCTGAGAATAAATGGAGCTTGATTCTTCTTTTATGTTGCATGAATTATAACATCTTATGATAATTTGAACAATATTTTCTTTACCTCTTTTTTGAAGTTTATATTCCATTATTGATGCGTTGGTTCATATAAGAAATTTAAATAAAACAATGCAAACGTCTCAATCTAACCTAGGGCTACTATACCAAATAAAAGTGCAACTACCCTGACTCGCTTTCATGGCCTTCATAGTGACTTCATCATCCATATTGATGTCTTGGTTTCTTGAAGTTTATCTTCCATTATTGCTACTCTAGCTCGCTTTCTTGAAATATATCTTCTATTATTGATGTCTTGGTTCATATAAGAAACTTAAATAAAACAACGCAAACGTTCCGATCTAACCTAGGGCTACTATACCAAATATAAGTGCAACTACCTTGGCTCGCTTTCATGGCTTTCATAATGATGTCATCATCCATATAAGGGTGTCTTACCTTAATTGAAAAAAAAGTAGCATGTGGCTTGAGTATAGCCCCACTATTGGGTCGAAAAATGCAAACACAAATAATCATGGTGGGACCTATCTTTTCTTAAAAATATCAAGGTCTTGGCTCTAGTTTCCGGTCTAGATGGGGTTGGATGTGTAGTATTTCTCTACGTACGACCCACACACGTGAACATGGATCCACCAGGCGAGCTCGTATCGTACCCCTGAACCTAGCTGTTTAGGCTAGCGCATGTGCATGTTGTCAGACTCTACAGAGGGAAAGAACCTGCATAATATCGTGACAAACACAAACATCTTAAGGTACGCCTTTATCCTAATCATAATGGGAAAGTATATCGATGCACATTACACACAAAATGTATGAGGTAACATAGCATCAAAATATGACATATACTTCCAATACAAGTCATACATTCATTCTTTTCGTGACATAATGTTCCTATGAGACATATAACAATACTTGTCTTATCTTTCATGATTAACATATATGACTTTCTAATGTCTCATACGCATAGAGCAAACATATTAACATAGTTCAAATAGCATGACATATAGAGGTTCATGCATCATATAATGTAACATAGTTCCATGACATACCATAATCATATGAAGGAAATGAACTCTTCATCCATATAACGGAAGCATTGAGAACCATTTTGAATTTATTAAGAATTAAAAGAAAAACAATAAATAACAAAATAAGAACTATACTTTGGTAGAAATCTTGACTCATTGAAGTATTCCAACCTTCCTCATATTCCACACAATCTTTTCCCATGACTCGAACATAAGGCTAAGGCTTTTGGGAGCCTCTTGAAAGAAAATCCAAAAGGATATCAGGTGCCAAAACGACCTGACAGTACCTTTGTTAGGTATGAGAGAGACTTGTGCATCCATCCTTAGACGAAAGAGTCTTCATTCAAATCTCTTCAGGGTATGCGAAAGTGTAGTCTGGAAGACAGATCGGATCTTTCTTTGGGGACCTCTCCCGAAGCGTATCACCCTTGCAACACACTGAGGTGTTGGAATGAATCCTAAAGCGACCTGCAGCCAGAGCGTTGTTGGCATCAGCTGCGAATCCGGCTAGATTATGGATTCTTTAGTTTATGGATATAGTTTCATTCTCCAAAGAGAGTGGGAGAGATTCGTATGTTCTTTGATCAACCCAAAGGTCCTATTTAGAAGGATTGTTATAGAATAATTGCCAAATAAAGGTTATCAATACCTTGAGCTGTAGTTCCTATTTCTCTAAATTAATAAATAGTGCATTAAATATGGTTTATTATAATAATAAATTGAATATGTTTTTTTTTATTATAACAACTTTTTAAGTTAATATTTATAATTTTTTTTAAGTTACAGATTTTTGAAGTTTTGGATCACAAATGGCGAGGAAGGCCAACAAAAAACGATAAAATTTTACAAAAATTTAGAATCAAACAATACTGCATTAAAAAACTCCGTTCAAAAACATTTACTAAAAAAAAAATTTGTTTTCCAAGTTTATTAGAAAATGAGGACCAAAGAACAGAAACATGAGGCTGATGCCTCGGAATAGCCCCTTGTGATGGCGTAGCTTCGGAACACCCTCCCTACAAGTATTAATTGTACGTACATTATCATGTGCACCTTCATGCTTCTATTCCTACTCGCTTGGTGCTCCAAATCTCCAAAAAAAAATATCATTGTACGTAATTGTACCCACTTGCTAACATAAATACCTGGGGTGAGGCAATGCGTTCCCATAGTAATTTCGTCCCTCTCGCTGTCTATTGGTTCATCTTCATTAGCTATGTCCGTCATGCAAGAAAATGGGAGCTTCCAAACTGAAACAAACCCAATGGCCACAACGACAGCCCACATCCCCACGATTAAGCCTCTAAACAATGGCATAGTAGCCGTGGATAAACCATGTAGCAAATCCCCAAGTAATAATAGCGCCCACACAGCGCACATAATTCCACCGCCCACCACTCTCCCATCGACGCTGGGCCACTACCTAGCGCGTCGGCTTGTCCAAATTGGTGTCTCGGATATCTTTTCAGTTCCGGGAGACTCAAGTCTCGTGCTCCTCGACTACTTCGTGGCGGAAAAAGGAATTAACCTTGTGGGGTGCTGCAGCGAGCTCCACGCTGGGTATGCGGCTGATGGGTACGCTAGGCGGCGTGGGGTTGGAGCCTGCGCTGTGAGCTTCACTGTTGGTGGGCTGAGCCTGATCAACGCCATCGCCGGAGCTTACTCTGAGGATCTTCCCGTGATTTGCATTGTGGGGGGACCAAATTCTAATGATTATGGGAGTAAGAAGATTATTCATCATACTATTGGGTTGCCGGATTACGGACAAGAACTCCGATGCTTTCAAAATCTCACGTGCTATCAGGTCATCATCGACAATCTGGAAGACGCACAGTGGCAGATAGACACTGCAATTTCAAAGTGCTTAGAAGAGAGCAAACCAGTTTACATTAGCATTTGCTGCAACCTTGTGTCCATTCCTCACCCTTCTTTCTCTATCCAACCACTCGTCCCTTTCTCTACCAAATGTTTGTACATGCAAACTAACCAATTGAGTTTGGAGGTGGCAGTGGCCAAGGCAGCTCAGCTTCTAAATAGCGCCGTAAAGCCCGTCATCGTCACCGGGAAGAAGCTACGACCCACCAAAGCACAAGACGCGTTCCTCGAGCTAGCCGACGCATGTGGCTATGTCATGGCCGTTATGCCGTCGGCAAAAAGTAGAAATAGAAGTGGGATTAAAAGTCCAATTTTCATCGATGTTTAAATAATAAGAGATATCTTAAATCAAATTTCATAATAAATTTGGTCTCGGAGAACCACGCTCATTTCATTGGAACTTATTGGGGAACGATCAGCACGGCGTTTTGTTCGTGAGACGGTGGAAATAGCAGACGCTTCCATCTTTGTTGGAGCCAGTTTAGATGAATTGGAAACCCTAGCCTTCTCTCTTACATACAAAAAGAACAAAGTCATCATGGTCGAAACAGATCGCGCAATGTTTCCTAATGGACCGACGTTCGTGCCAATTTTAATGAAGGGCTTTCTTAGGGCCCTTGCATAGCAGGTGAATCCGAATCCAACAGCTTACGAGAATTATCGACGGATTTTTGTACCCGAGTGTAGTCCACCCGAATCGGACCCGGGCGAGGCGTTACGTGTCAATGTTCTTTTCAAACATATTCAAAAAATGTTATCGAGTCAAATGAGTGTAATATCTGAGACGGGTGACTCTTGGTTTCAATGTCAAAAACTTAAGCTACCAAAATCATGCTGGTAAGCTAATTTTGTGTTTGGTTTACTCTAATTGGGATGCATCATAGTATTAATTAATTGATGAATGAGATTGATGAAATTTAGGTATGAGATGCAATTGCTATATGCATCGATTGGATGGTCTTTGGGTGCAACTTTAGGATATGCACAGGCTGCGCACAAGACCGAGTGATTCTTTGCGTTGGTGATGGGAGCTTTCAGGTAAGCTTTTGATCCTTTTAATTAATTTAAATTCTATTTCATGTTGTTATTATTCAAATACTTTTCAATTTTTTTTTTGTGGTAGATGACTCCACTGATAAAATTTGGTCAAAAGAACATAATATTTTTGATAAACAATGGTGGATACACTATTGAAGTAGAACTTCACGATGGCCCTTACAATGTTATCAAGAATTGGGATTACACTGCCATCGTCGATGCTATGCACAATGGTGATGGTAATTGTTGGACTACCAAGGTAAAATCTCTTAGCTTTTTACTTTTATTTTCATATACAATATTAGATCGAAACTGAGTAGTAACAGTCCAAACTCATCACTAGAAGATATTGTTTTTTTTTAGTTTTCCCTTTCGGGCTTCTTCTCAAGGCTTTTAAAGCGCGTCTGCTACTGAAAGGTTCCACACCCTTATAAAAAATATTTTGTTCTCCTGTTCTCCTCCTCAACCAATGTAGGATCTCACAATCTACTCATTCACAGCTCAGCGTCTTTTCTGGCACACTGCCTCATGTCCACCCCCTTTTAGGGCTCAACCTCCTCGTTAGCATATTGTCTCGTGTCCACCCCCTTTGACACTCAGCCTCCTTGCTGGCACATGGGCAGATGTCTAGCTCTGATATCATTTGTAATGGTCCAAGCCCATCACTAGTAGATATTGTCTTTGGACATTCCTCTTCGGGCTTCCCCTCAAGGTTTTTAAAACGTATCTAGGGAGAGATTTTCACACTCTTATAAATAATGTTTCGTTCTCCTCTCTAACCGATGTGAAATCTCACAAAAGACCTTTATTAGGATCTTACCTTAAAAGGCTTCGAGGACAAGACAGTATAATTTGTCAAAATGGGCTAATTAGTTAATGGTGAAAAAGGTGACACTTTTGTATTTTAAGGCACATATTGTACAATGTATAAAGTATGATTTTTTTCAAAAAAAATTTGTTGAGGAGTTTTTATGTAGGTACATACCGAAGAAGAGTTGGTGAATGCAATTGAGACAGCCATGGGCGATCGAAGTGATTGCTTGTGCCTCATAGAAGTTATTGTTCATAGAGATGATACGAGTAAAGAGTTACTTGAATTTGGAAACAAGTTGGCTGCTTGTTCAAGTCGTCCTCCAAGATTTTGATGATGATGTTTGTGGAATTTGGTGTAGTATACTGTAATACTTACAAATAATTGCTACCAATTATGTCTATTCTTCAAAAATAAAGAGGTAAAACAAGAAATAGATAAAATGCTTGTCTCTATTAGTAGCCGTTCTCCAAACCTCTCGTGTTCTCTCTCTCTCACTCTCTTTTAACTTAAAGATGATTCAAATGTCTAAAGTTGAAAATCAAACTAGTTTGAAAATCAAATGTCTGCGGTATGACAATGGAGGAGTGTACGGCAAGTCAAAATTTAAAGCATTTTGTACAACTAAGGTAATTCGATTAATGAGAACCGTTCTTGGTAAAGCAAGACAAAATGATATTGCTGAAAGGATGAACAGAACATTGAATGAGTGGGTAAAGAGTATGAGGATTCATTCTGGATTGCTAAAGACATTCTGGACCGATGCTGTAAATTCAGCAGTCTACTTGATCAATAGAAGGTCGTCAATACCCTTGGAGTTCAAGTTGCAGAAGAAGTATGAACAGGAAAAGAACTCAAGTACTCTCACTTGAGAACTTTTGGCTACACTACATATCTTCATATTGATCTAGAGAAGAGTGACAAGCATGACGTTGAGCCTGTGAAATGCTACCTCATAGGCTATGATTCTGCATGTTCGGGTACAAGTTTTGGGATGTAAAGAACAAGATAATCTCGGAACACTGTGACGTGACTTTTGAAGAAAATGTTTTATATAAGAACAAAAAGAAAAAAGGTTCTGGGATAACAAAGCAACTGGGAGTTGAAGTTGAGTTACGAACAAATTCACTTAGTGATGTTGTAACAGATACTCAAAAAACTCCTACGACTGTTGCTAAGGAACTAGAGGAGGAGAAAGTGACACTTGAGCAGGTGTTGAGAGGATCATCTAGAACTATCGGAGTATCAGATAGGTATGTAACTTCATTACATTATTTGTTGTTGACTGATGAAGGGGATGTTGAAGATTATTGGGGGTGAGTCCCACATTGGTTAATTTAGTGGAAGATCACAGGTTTATAAGTGAGGAATACTATCTCCATTGGTATAAGACCTTTTGGGGAAGTCCAAAGCAAAGTGGACAATATCATACCATTGTGAAGAGTCGTGATCCCTAACAGGGGATCCAAAACCCTTTAATGAGCCCCTGCACTTGGAGGATACAACCAAGTGAGAGTAATCCGTGGAAGATGACAATAGCTGAAACCGGAACCGGAACCGGAATGTGTATTCTCCATTGTTGTAAAACCATTAGTCATTCTCTGTATTCTCCATTGTTGTACAATACCTAAAACCATCAATATAGAAAGGTCTTCATGAACCCCTGTTGGGGGTGAAGCCAAATACTATGACCACGGAGCAAAGATTGTCTGTACCAGAAAGGTCTTCATGAACCCCTGTTGGGGGTGAAGCCAAATACTATGACCACGGAGCAGTGGAAGCTCAAGGATCATCAGGTCTTCATGAACCCCTGTTGGGGGTGAAGCCAAATACGAGCAGTGGAAGCTCAAGGATCATCAGGCCTTAGGGTTGATCCGGATGACGCTGTCCATTGATGCAGAGGCTGTTTAATCTACAAATGTCTAAAGTTTCGAAATTTGAAGATTAAACAGCCTGGAAGTCTGGAAGTTTCGAGAAGGTGTATCTTGGTGATAACAAAGATTTGAAGATTGAAGGAAAAAGGGATGTCTACAGAAAAACTCTGATAGGAAATCAGTGGACATTAAAGGAGGTTAGATATATTTATAGTCTCATTAGATATATTTATAGTCTCAAGAAGAACCTGATCTCTATTGGTCAGTTGGATAGCACAGGTTATGCAACAAAGTTTGGTAAGAGTTCGTGGAAGATTGTGAAGGGTGCTATGGTGATTGCACGTGGCACAAAATCTGGAACTTTATACACCACTGCAGAGTGTATGGACATGACTGTTGTTGCTAAGAGTGCTTCAAATTCAAGCCTATGGTATAATAGACTTGGATATATGAGCGTTAAAGGAATGAAGATGCCGGAAAGAGTTTTAGAACTTCTGAAATTTGTTGATATGAGTCCTTGTGAGAACTACGTTATAAGCAAACAAAAACGAGTTAGCTTCACAAAGACTGCCAAAGAATTAAAGAAAAGTATCGGGACAACGAAGCAAGTTGGAGTTGAGGTTGAGGTTGAGTTGTTGAAAGATTCACATAATGATGTTGAGCGGATACTCAAGAAACTCCTGAGACTGTTGCTGAGAAACCAGAGGTGAAACAAGTGGGAGTTGAGGTTGAATTGCTGAAAGATTCACATAGTGATGTTGTAGTAGATACTCAAGAAACTTTTGAGATTGTTGCTAAGGAACCAGAAGCAGAGCAAGTGACACCTGAGCCGGTGTTGAAAAGATCATCTAGAGCCATCAGAGTACCAGATAGGTATGTATCTTCTTTACACTATCGGTTGGTGACTGATGAAGGGGCACGAAAGCCCCTTGATGAGGACCTACAGTTGGAGGATACAACTAAGTGGGAGCAAGCCATGGATGATGGGATGTCTAGACTTCAGAAATGTGTTGCTCTTTCATCTTCTGAGGCTGAGTACGTGGCAATAGTTGAAGCTGAAAAGGAGATGATATGGATGACAAACTATCTAGAAGAATTAGGCAAGAAGCAGCGCGAGAAGATTCTTCAGATAGATAGTTAGAGTGTCACGCAGTTGGCAAGGAACCCGGTCTATCATTGAAATTCAAAACACATAAGGCGATACCATTTCACTCAGAGGTTTGTGGAAGATGGTGATGTGTTTGGAGAAGATAGAGGCCGCAAACAATGTTGATGTTGGAACATTGAGGTTGTGCAAAGCCTCAAGTGGTATGGTACAGATTGAGAATGAAATTCTTGGGTGACTGGATCAGTCTTCAAGTGGGAGATTATTGGGATATGGAGCATGATGCTAGATCTGGTAGAGATATATTTGGAAGATATCTCGTAAAGATCTGATAGAGATATATATGGTAGATATTTGGTAAATATTTGATAGAGATATATTTGGTAGATTATCTCTCGTAGGTTTAAGTCTTTGAAAGCTATATTTAGTAAATTGAAATCATATATATATATATATATACCCATTAGGTAGTGCTCTCAAGATTACTTTCTTCTTTATCTGTTGTTGTACAATACCTGAAGTCTTCAATATAAAACCTTTAGTCAATATTCCTCATTGTATTTTCTCTCTCTCCTATTCTTTGTGTTCATCTTGATCGAGTGTGTGCGTTGTTGAGCGATCCTAACAATTGGTATCAAAGCTAACAACTAGTATCGATCCTAACAAATGTGTTGTTCTTTCATCTACTAAGGCTGGCTGAGGAAAGTGAATGTGTTGTTCTTTCATCTACTTAGTACATGGCAATAATGGCAATAGCTGAAACTGGAAAGTGAATGTGCTGAAACTAGAAAGTGAATGTGTGGCAATAATGGCAATAGCTAAAACTGGAAAGTGAATGTGGGGCAATAATGGCAATAGCTGAAACTGGAAAGTAAACTTGTGGCCATAATGGTAGCTGAAACGAAAGTGAATGTGCTAAAACTAGAAAGTGAATGTGTGGCAATAATGACCATAGTTGAAACTGGAAAGTGAATGTGTAGTAATAATGGCAATAGCTGAAACTGGAAAGTGAATGTGTTGTTCTTTTATCTAAATACATGGCAATAGCTGAAACTGAAAAGTGAAAAGTGAATGTGCTGAAACTGGAAAGTGAATGTGTGGCAATAATGGCAATAGTTGAAATTGGAAAGTGAATGTGTTGTTCTTTCATCTATTGAGGCTGACTGAGTACATGGCAATAATAGCAATAGCTGAAACTTGAAAAGAGATAATACGAATGAAATAAGTTATGGTGCGGTGAAGATGTTGATATAGTCTCCACAAGTGAAAGAATGATTGGAATATGGTTTAAAAATACTTATATTTGAATATTTGAATATAGTAATGATTATATTTGGTAAAGTTATATATAATAAATTGAAACCATATATATATATATATTGTATATACATGAAATCATCTCTAGAAAATTTTTGGCCAATATTTTTTTCTTGCATTTTCTTTGTCATGTTTTTTGTGTTCATCTAGATCGAATGTATCGAATGTATGCATTGTTATGCGATCCTAACAAGTATAAATTTACGAATAGACAACCATATTTTGGATCATAATTGGTCGCCTACTAACGTTGCTGCCTCTAAAGTAACCAAAGGGATTTGAAGATGGTTGTGAAGAAAGAAGCTCAACTTCTACAGCATCAGGCGGTATTTGTCGAGCTACCCAATGCTGGTAGCTAAGTCATCACCGTTACACCATCAACCAAAGGTATGTTCTCGAGACCCACCCTTAGTTCATCGGAGCAAATCGGGGAGCTCTCAACATCGACTCTTAGTTTCACTGTCAAAAGCTTGAATTGCCATGATCATGCAGGTAAACTTCTTAACAAAGTTTAACTCGATTGAATTAAAATAATTTGGGCCTGGATTTACTGCAAAGGATTTGGGTTGAAGACAACTGAGCTGGGCTGCAGCTCAATGTTCGAATGGGTCTGGATTTATTGCAAAGGATTTGGGTTGACACCCGAGATGAACAAACTAAATTTAAACTTTTTAAAAAACATTTAAGACTATATTCACTCAAATTTAACGTTCTCCCGACCATAAGGTCTAAATTTGACCAAATATGTTTACTTTTTATTAAGTAGAAATAGAGGCTCTCTTTCTCTAACCAACAAATTTTACTTCAACAAGTCCATAGTTGATATTATATTTACCCTAAGCTCCAAATTCCTTCCATTAATGGACTATTATAAACTATAGGTTCCAAAATCAATTGAGCGTTACACATAAAATAAGCCTAAGCCTAAGGTTTTATTGTGAGACCTCAAATCGTTGGGAGTTGAGAACGAAATATTTCTTATGAGAGTGTGGAAACCTCTTTTTAATAGACAGTGTTTTAAAATCATGAGACTCATGACAATATGTAACGAACCAAAGCGGACAATATCTGCTAGCAATGACTTGAGACTGTTACAAATGGTATCAGAGTCAAACATACGGCAGCGTGCCAATGAGGAAGTTGGCTCTTCAAGTGGAGTGGATGTGAGATATCATATTGGTTGGAGAGGATAACGAAACATTTCTTATAAGGACGTGAAAACTTCTCCCTAATAGACTATTTTTAAGACGTGAGACTAATGACGATACGTAAGGAACTAAAACGAATAATATATGCTAATAGTAAGTTTAAGTTGTTACATTTACAAAATCGTTACAAAACACAGTAGTAGAAGGTTTCAAATTCGTCAACATGAGATAAGATTGATCGAGAGCGTTTTGGCAAACGCGGAACTCAAATAAATAAATAAATAAATAAATAAATAAATAAATGTGAATGTATTGAATTGAATTGAGGAGAAAGAGAATGGAAGAAAGCAACAAAAGAAGAGGAGACAAGGAGGACTGAATTTGTGTTTATTGAGGTGATTGTTCATTGGGAGTGATGTGGTAGCAGGCCGCAACTGCTTCGGTGGGGCTCCCCCTCCGACTCTGCCGCCATTGCCAATTGCCCATTGCCATTGCCTTTGCCTTTGCCTTTGCCTTTGCCTTTCCTTTGCCTTTCCCTTTGCCCGCCCACCACTTTAAACCTATTCATTATGTTGAGTTCTTATCTTAATGTCCATATTAACTACAAAACCACTGGATTTTTGTATGTATGGAAAGCCTTTCCCTTCCTTACCTATGTACATTGGGAAGGTTTTAATACATAGAGCACAAAGTAGTTAAAAGGTTTCATTCAATAGACCAGTTCGTTTTATACTTTCTAAAATCGTGCTCGTTTGTCATGTCATATTAAAGAAGAATATTGTTTGGGTCGAGACATAAATGTGGGAAGCTTTGAGAGTCGTTATTCTTACACTGTTTGTGCATGTTTTACATTTATCGTCTCGGTGGTTGTAATTGTAAAGGAGTAAGGATTCGTAAAAAGAGACTCTCTCACCCATTGTTGGTTTGATGCCTTAAATTATGTGGGATTGTGACCTATGTAGTTTCCACGTCTAATCTCTCTCTTTCTCTTCCACTTCTTTTTATGTCTATAATTCTTATCGTAATAATGTTATATTATTTTATTCTATTGACATTTTTTTTCTATATAATATTTATTTCTATTTTTTTTATTAAAAAACTATACTAAATTTTAATTAATTTTTATTATAAACAATTTTACCGATGTCGTTATTATTATTATTATTTAATTTATGCTAGATACTTAAATGAATAAAGGTTAACGTCTCTATTAGAATTTAAAATTAAAACCAAAATAACTTTTTATTACTAAAATTATTTGCTAAAGTAGAAAACATTCTTGAAATATTTTTATGAAAAAAATAAGATTATAAGTTCTAAAAAATTTCAAATAAGTTTTAAAATTTTAATTTTATGTTTAATAAGTATATAAATTTTTTAAAAAATGTTTGATAAAATTTTAAAGTTTATATTTTCGGTCCTGTCGCTTAAATTTTAAAATTTTAAATAATCAAATCGATATTTAATAAAACCCTAAATTATCAATTCTATATCTTATGTGTTTGAGATTTTTTTTAAAAAAAAAAAATTAAGAAAGATGTATAAAGCCAATTTTTAATTTTTTAATAAATAACGACCATGTCTAAAAATGTAATTGTTAGGAATCACAACTCTCCACGATGGTATGATATTGTCCCCTTTAAACTAAACATAAGGTCTCATGATTTTGCTTTGGGTTTCCCAGAAGGCTTCATATCAATAGAAATAGTATTTCTCACTTATAAACTCATGATCTTCCACTAAATTAATCAACATGGACTCACTCCTAATAATCCTCAACAGTAATATGAGACCATTAATTATCCTCGTTATTTGAATATATCGGAATGATGTAATTTGTAGCATTAACATAAGATAAATAAAATAGTTTATAAGGTTTGGATATGAAGCAGAAATTATGTAATATTTGAGGAGTTTCTATTTTAAGATTATTTGAAGTTTACATATTTGTCTCCATCAATCAACATATCCAAAACCATCATATTTTCGTGGACAATAAAGTGTCTTCGTGTCCCAAACACCCCTTAACCGACGTGCCCAATCAACACGTTTTATGTCTTAGGTTTTTTCCTTTAAAAAAAAAAAAAAAAAAAAAACCTTAATTCTTTATTTGATTAAAAAAAAGACATTAATTGATTAATTAATTAAACATAAAGATCTAACTAAAGATTAGCAAGTACAAATTAAAACATTGTTTGATAACGATTAATTTTAGTAAATATATATATTTGAATTATATTCCTGATAACTTTTTATTTTGAATTTGTAAAATCTATCTAGATTTTTAAAATGATGTTTAGATTACGATATTGTTCATTTTGAGCTTGACTTCTTATGACTTTGTTTTTCTTAAAAAGCTTCATACCAACCGAGATAATGTTCCTTACTTATACAATCTATGCGAGACTATTACTGAGCTCAATATATCTAGCATACTACCTACCATAAAAATTAACCCAAAAATTGAGTGGAAAAAAAATAAAAACCCATATGATCAAATATAAAATGATGTAAGGAAAAATTACAAAGTTGGGAAGTTGACGCAATTTTCTTATCTTAAAGTTCTTAGATCATACCCCAAATTTGAAATGATTAATGATTATAATAATAATAATAATAATAATGTCTAGCCTTAATCCCACTCTAAATTTTCCAAAATACATAGTAATTAATAATTAACATAATTAAGTAGGTACAAATCCCACATGAAAGAGAGGGAAGGAAAAAAAAAAAGGAGCTAGAAGTTCATGTAAGCATCATAAGAAGAGCACATGTATTGGTCTTGTCCAGAAGGAAAATACAGGTTGTTGGGATCGAGCTGAGGCAACAAATTAGGGGGCTCCTCCATTTTCACCACGTCGTTTTGGGAGTACACAAAGCTATTTGTGTCGTTGTTATGGAACTCGCCGCCAGCAATTTGGTTGAAATGGAAGCCACAATTCACGGCGGCGGCGGTGACGGCGGCGGTGGAATTGGAAGAGTCATCATAATCAACGAAATTAATCATGGTTTGATGAAGCCAAATCTGGGTTTTCAAGAACTTTACGTAATGAATGGCTTCATCCAGCATTGAAACAGTGTCCATTTTGGTGCCGCCCGGAACTAAGCTCTGCAAAATCTTGAACCGGTCGCTGATTCTATGCCGTCTTTCTCTCGCCGCCACGCTTTGTGGATCAGTGGACAGCTTCACGACGCCTTTGCTCCTCTTCCCTCCGCAGCTGCCGCTACTGTTTTTCTTCAGCTTTTCCTTTCTGGTTGCTTCGGTGGTGGCGCCGCCGGACGATGACCCACACGAGCTGGGGTTGCTCGCCGGAAAGTTGTAATCCATTATTTTTCCAACACACCCACTTGGAGAAATGAAGTCAGATTCAAAATTTGGGTACATCAAAATGAGTGATGGGTTTTTTTAGCTTTTATATTATTTTATGTATAATGAAGATAGAGAGAGAGAGAGAGAGAGAGAGAGAGAGAGAGTGTTGTCGCCATGTGAGTCAACCGAACTCTGGCGTTGGATTCAATCCTATAAAAACCCTAGACGGGAATCCCCTGTCTCATTTTGCAAAACAAAATTACTCGGATTAATTTCAAATTTAATTTTAATTTAGTTTGGATGATTTTGTTCTTATACTTCAAAATTTTAAATGTTATGCTCAATTATAGAAATTAGTTAATTTTTTTGATGTAATGTTGATGTGATAGACCACCTTTCATTCGAACTCAATCTAGGTAACTGTCTCAATTCCCGTCGAGTTGTTTTAAGTCACAATCGACTTTTTGTTCAATATTATTATATATTTCTACTCCGGATGTCAAAGGAATACTATAACTTTTAAAACGTTATGACAAATAGTACGAAACAACAATCACTAAAAAACGATTCTTCTAGTTCCCCTCAAATCCTTCTAACTCTCAACCTCTTTTCTGCATTCCCTTAACTCAGTTTTCTCCTCTCTCCTGTAAATGCTCTCCTAAATCCACTATTTTCATCCTTTTGACTCAAACAAGAAAAAAAGAAAAAAAAGCGAGGAAGTAGGTTTGGAGTTCGGAACTAAATAAACTCCATGAAAAATTTCTACTTCAAACCCAATCCCCTTAATAAACTTTAGCTTTAAATCAAACCTTAACGAGTAGGATCAAATGAACGACGGCTCAAAAAATTTAATGACTTCAAGTTAGTCAAACAAGTTAAGTGAAATTACCATTGTAATAAGTAGAGTGTTGTATGAATAACATTTACTGTGTGGCTTATCTGCGCATTATTTTCTAATGCTATGTTATATTATGTTATGATTATGTAATGATTATGAATATATGTGATGCATGTTGATATGAACCAAGGGACATCAATCATACAATATGCTTCAATGAAGATGTGAAGAAAATATTGTTGAAATTATCAAAAGATATTTCAATTCATGCCACATTGAAGAAGAATGAAGTTTCATGCGATAAATTTTGGGTGGATTACAATTTAGAGTTATTGAATTTCATTAATGTGTTTTAAGACTTTTAATTTACTTTAGGTTACAATTACATAAGGGTTAATTGAGGCCATTAAGTATGAATGTTACAACTCTTGGAATGCCTCTAGTAGTTTCATTTTGAGGCTATATAAAGCCATGTATGTTGTATTTGTAAGCAGACATGAAAATATATAGTAAAAGAAGTATTTGTGCTTTCTTTAGCCAATGATTAAGTTTATTCGCAATTCTATGTAGTTTAGGTTGCATGTAGAATCATTTAAGCTCGACATGATCAATCTTGCTTGTGTAGTGATTCGTGTTTGAGATTTTTGATCAACAAAAATCATTCAAGCTAGACATGATCGATCTTGCTTGTGGAGTGATTCGAATCTCAAACAATGTTCTTGTCTTGAGATATTCGATCAACAAAGTAATCTGAATCTTACTCCCCTTGTAGTGGTTCATTATCTTATCATTGGTTCCTTATCTTATCACATGTGTTTCCCGTATGTCAATCCAAATATATTATGATACCATGTGGAATAACTCAAAATTAAATAATAATAAATGAAAGTTGTCTCACATCTGTTAAGTTGAAAAAGTGGGAATTAGGCTCTACTATAAAAGGGAGGTCCCTTGGTCTTCCTTTCATCCCACTTAAGCGATTCAAAGCCACTCGAATAATACATTTTATGACGACTCCACGCTGGCATTTCACCTGATCCAGCTTGGATTTGATACGCTCGGACCCTTTCCTATTAATTTCAACCTTTTCAAAAGCGTTTAAGATTAGTATAATTACCTTTTAGCAAGTTTAAATTATTAATTATTTTATGCAAATTTAGTTGGGCCAATTTTCACGGTAGAATTCTAACTTTTGATTGTAAGACTTCTTACATAGAATTAAATTCTAGAGATCAACCTCAAGCTAGCCTCAAAAGGTCGTAGTAGCTTTGGCATAGGTCAACCAAGTAAGTTGCTCTACTGTCGGTTTGGTTGGAAGAATTGCTTTATGTATAATGACATGTACTGAATGACCCTACGCGTGCCATATGTGTGATATGCTTGATATGTGATGTTATGTATGTGTCGCTAAATGGTATGCCAAGATATGCTAAATAACATTATGATATAAATAAAATGACATGTTATGTTATAGTAAGTTATATCATGTTATGAGATGTTATGATGTACTATGATATGTTATGATTAGGTCATGATATGTCATGACATGCTATGATATGTTTTGAATTAAGAAAAATTAAGATGCACAACTCCTAAGGTATGATTTGAAAGTTATGTTATGAAAAAAAAGATTTTATAAGAGTTTATGTATGCATATTACCGAGTGTAATATGTGAAGAAAGAATGGAGGTTCTCTTGCATGATTTATATTACAATGGAAAATATGAGAACCTTCATGCATAATTGTATGTTCATATGTATCGAGATATTTTCCTTTTATGATGAGTATAGATGCCTGCACTATGAGACTGAAATGACCATCATGTTTATCATAATGCTACGACGGTTGTTATTTCCTTCAAGTGTTCGGTAATAGCTAGAGTGGCTAGTCCAACAAGCAGGCCCATGGGTGTGCGAACTTGCCTGGTAGGCTAATGCTTGCATTTGTGGGTCGTGTGTAGAGAAATACTACACATTCAATTTATCTGGACTGAAAAGCCGCCTAAGAGATGATGATTTTAAATGATAGGTCACATTCATTCTGCATGTGTTTGCATTCCTTAACCCCAATAATGGCGTCACTTACGAAGTATTTGTTTAAATGCTCAAGCCTTGTGGTATTCTCATATTTTAGGTAAAGACAAGACACTCTAGTACAGTTGACGGCGGCGTTGCGTTAAAGAACATAAAACCTGTGTTACAGTAGTTACATTTTTATTTCGTAGATCTTAGTTTAGATTAGGGCATCATTTAAAATCTTTTCTTTGGTTTTCTTTGTTTTATTTGAAGACTTTTAATACAAATATTGACATCATTTTATGAATTATTTAAAATGAATGTTTTCACATTAAAAATATAAGGTCAGATGACTTTAGTTTAATAGAAAATTAGGGTCGTCATAGTTGGTATTAGAACTGTTATCGATTCTGTAGATTAAAGTATGAAGTAAAATTGATAAGGAAAGTTGAGAATTGGTTTAGTTAGAGAGGGAAAGGGATGGGTTTGTCTGGTTGGAATTGGATGAGTTTAGGATTGGATTAGGTTAAGGAGAGGGAGGGGACCCTCAACACTCTCCCCTCTTCCTCACAATCATCACAACTCGGCAATCACAGGAAAGATACTACTTTTACTCACGTTTAGGGCTCAGAACAATGAAGCCAAAGGGATTGGGGATGGTGTGTAGGGGGTTTTAGGGTAGAGGGGGTCCTTCCACAGGGCTGCCTCACCCACTACAAATTTCTAAACAACATAATCACATCTTATTTTAATTATCCAACATTAAATTTTAATATTTTTATATTATAAGAACAACGAAAAAAAA
Organism: Cucurbita maxima; assembly: GCF_002738345.1. NCBI lineage: Eukaryota > Viridiplantae > Streptophyta > Magnoliopsida > Cucurbitales > Cucurbitaceae > Cucurbita > Cucurbita maxima. The sequence goes on from NW_019272046.1 coordinate 2,146,293, forward strand.
TCGTATTATTCCTATTTAACTCGATCTAATTCGACCTATTACTTAGAAGTTAACGATTCAACTCATTCCGCTCTTAAATTTTAAAAAATAGAAAAAGAAACAAAAAAAAATGAACAGTAGAAGGCGATGATTAGCGGACCCCTCCAATCTAAAAAACATAGGACGATGGTCATTAGTGGAACCACGTATCGGAAGCATGCAATTTTGCAACTCTCCCCCTTTTTTCTTTTGCCCATCTCATTAAAACTCCACAAACAAAAGCAATTCCTTTTCTTTTCAGTATATAATTTAGTTTTTCTTTTAACTACGAAATGGGTTTTAAAATGGGTCTCGGGAGAAGTTTCTACATTCTTATAAGAAATGTTCCGTTCTACTCTCTAACCGATATGAGATCTCACAAATCCCACATCAGTTATAGTGTTAGTCTGGAGGGAAAATTCGAAAGAAAAGTTCGAGGAAGACCGTGTTTGCTAGCGGTGGGGTTGGACTTTTAAACGAAAGATGGGAATTGGAAAGGGAAAGAAAGAGGGGGAAGTAAAGGGAGAAATGAGGGAGAGGGGGCCTGGGTAAGAAAGGAGAAACAAAAGCACATGTAGTAGCTCCGGCATTGGCGTTGGGTTGGTAGAACCCTAATTATTCTTATTTACTTTCTTCTACTAAATATTACTGCCTTTCATCTTTTTACTTACTTACTTACCTTACCTCACCTGCCCCCCACTCTACTCTCTACTCCAAAACCAGTCAGAGAGAGAGAGAGAGACATAGATTGGTCATTCATTTTGGTTAATTCAACTTCCTTAGGGTTTTATCAACACCCACACTCATTCCCTTTCTATCTCCACTCCAATATCTACCCTATCAACACAAATAAGACTATCGTGTCACGTATATGACTCAAAATTTCACTTGAACTAATTGAGTTATACTTAAGTTGACGTTCAAAGACATTTTCTTTAAAATAAATATTTAGGAAAGTAAATGATAATGTGGGTATGAAGAGTGTACAGTAGTGAGAGACAGAAGAAGAAGAAGAAAGTTAGTACAAATTTGGATTAGCCAATTGATTGAATCATTCATATATTGGGTCCCTCAATCAAATAGTGTTTCTGATGTGAACTTTCCTAAATACACCACACCAAAAACCTTATTCATTATATTTAAAAAAATTAAAAAAAAATAAATAAATCATTTTCCTCTCTTTTCGAAAACCCTAATTCCCATAAATACTTAACTATTCACGTTTCATTATTCTTCGAGATAATATTTCTCGAACCATCTTTTCAAAACTATAAATGTTTATGGCCGTTGAACTATGTTCATAATTATTAAATGAGTTTTTTTTTTTTTTTTTTAATATTGAGACTTTTTTTTGTATTAAAAAAAGGAAAATAGAATAATGTTTGAAATTAAGGGTTTTAAACCATTAAGCATTTTGAAATACTTTTGAAAAGATGGCACTTTTTCTGGGGGGAAATAGAGACAATAAAACTATATTTGCAAAGCAATCCTAAACTTGAGCTTAGATGGGGCCCAATAACAAGCCTGTAATTTGGGCCCAATACAAGTACGAGGCCCATTTTGGATTTTCTATATTTTAAATGGCCCAAACAGAAATGGTATTGTTGGTTCAACAATAAAGTGTGGATACACTTAGGAAAACAGTTAACGTGATTAATAATAATAATTACATAGCTTTTATTATGTGTATATAGTCGTAGTACAGCTGGCTCGACTCAACTCACAGTACAACTTACGCTTAGGCAGAGAATTATTTACTCCCAATGAAAGGACCCTAACCTACAGAAATCCTAAGCCAACTAGCCAAGAATCCACTAGACGGATTTTCAAAATCCTCAGATGAATAACTAGTGTGTTAGGGATGCCTTTGTGTTCGGGCAATAGGGGAGTTAAGAAAAGAGATATTAACAGAGGCACACAACTTGCCATTTGTCATGCACCTAGGAGGTACTAAGATGTACCAAGATTTAAACCAACACTTCTGGTGGAGAAGCATAAAGAGAGACGTGGCTGAGTTTTTGAGCAAGTGCTTAGTGTGTCAACAAGTAAAAACTCCTAGAAAAAAGACGACAGGGATGTTACAACCTTTAAGCATACCGGAGTGGAAGTGGGAAAATATAACTATGAACTTCATAGTAGGACTACCCAGAACGTTGAAGGGCTATATAGTGATTTGGGTAATTTTCAACAGGTTGACCAAGTCGGCACACGTCCTTACCAGGAAAAACAACATATACAATTGAAAACTGGGTTCAATTGTATGTGAAAGAGATAGTAAGGCTACATGAAGTCCCAGTGTCGATAGTGTCAGATCAAGACCCAAACTTTACATCAACATTTTAGCTTAGACTTCAAAAAGTGCTAGGTACTTGCCTCAACTTTATTACCGCTTTCCACCAACAAACAGATGGCCAAACGGAGTGCCTAAACCAAGGGTAGGTGTAAAATGACTAAAATGCCCCTATAATTATGTCCCATTGACTTGTGACCAAAGTGATATCTAAATAGTATGAAAATTGATGAGGAGCCTTATGTCATGGTTTGAAAGGATTATACAAAGTTACAATACCATTGGAATATGTCGAGGAATTAAACCAAAATTTGGGATGGTAAATGACCAAAATACCCCAATGAGAATTCTAAGATATTTTCAAGACCTTAAAAGATTTAAAATACTATGAAAACTTTAAGATATGAACCAAGAGGAAAAGTATGTGACTACCCTTAAGACACTTTATAAGAAATCAAGGTTTTTATGAATACCAAGTGACAAGATGCTTATGAAAAACTTATGCATGTAAAGAAATGTTTTATGACTCATGGATTAGGGTGTACTTATTAAGAATTTTTGCTTAATTGTGCTTCAAAACTTAAAGAGAAAAACTCTTAGAACGAGAACTCGAGGTATCCCAAAAACTTCCTGATGAGTAGTGTAACATGTTCCTATGACACAGACTACGTCACAGGGAACACATGAAGCCTGAGCGTAGGTACTCAAACTATGTCACATATCCATACTTCGCAAATACTTGACTTACTTGATGTACGTTCTAGACTACAGAACTCTATAGATAGACAAGGACTCAAGTAATTCTGAGATTAAAGCACTCTCAACGTAAGTTTTTTTTAGAGGTATATGATGTAACACCAGCAAAAATAAAATAATAATTATAAAATGAAGAAAAAAAAAAAAAGTAAACTACCACCTCTCTTTTAATCTCTTCACTCCTCCCCTAAAATACCACTCTCATTTAGTATCAATAATTCCCTCCTAAAAAACAAAAGTGGTTTTATGCAAATTTACACGAGGACGTAGTAGGGAAGAATTTGTGAAAGTAGGTTAGTCAAATCTTACCTTTTCTTTTATCTTGATTTTATTCCTTTTTTTTATTTTAAGTTTTATTACCAAACACAATATAGAAACAATGAAAATATTGAATTCGGTTTTTTATTGAGTCAATTAAGTTTATATCCAAAATAGGTGAAGACTTAAGTGAGAACTAATTCGAAGATAAAAACAACTAAATTTGAAGCTAGATAGAACTTTGACTAAAGTCAACCAAGTGAGTGGCCTTATCATAGAATAGACTAGAAATTAATGATGTTGTATACTAGTATATGATGATGTTTGAGTTATAATGCATGATGATGTGCACAATATGTATATTTTGATTTATGACATACTTGATATGCTTGATGTAGTTTATGGTGATATGATGAGTATGATGATTGTATGACGTTTATTTTAATATGTTGATGTTTTCCATATTAAGCATGCTATATGATGATGAGTGTCATATTGCATCATATCAATAGGCCGATATAGGACACAACCCTAAGAGCATGAAAATGATATTAATATAAATATCCACAAGTATGTGTTACTTAATGTAACAAAGAGATGAGACTAAAAGGTTATGTCAGAAGAGATGATAGAGGGACCTCATATATGTTGTATGTTCATAAGCATAGAGATACTTCCCCTTGAGATGATGAATGTAGATGCGTACAGTATGATGATGAGGGTGTTCATGGGGAGTATGACACCAAGGGTTCCGTTGACCAGAGAGAGTCCAAGGGGTGTGTGAGTCCCCGTGGGTTCACACTCGCACGTGTGTGTCATGTGTAGGTAAGTACTACACATCCATAGTAGTCCGAGACTGGAGGCCACCCCTAGATGAGATAAAGATAAGTCACAAGAGTATGATTGCATGTGTTTGCATTTCCATTTGCATGGCTCCCTACAGTGGGGTCACTTACTGAGTATTCTTCAAAATACTCAGACTGTGTGCCACATCATTTTTCAGGCAAAGCCAAGGCACACATGTACGAATGACGGCGACATCGCAAGTAGAGACTGTGACACGTGCATAGGGTAGATTCATATTTAAATTTCTAGTCTTAGGTTGGAATAAATTGTTTTGCATTTCATCAATTTAAATTATTTTATATATATATATATATATATATATATATTTTTTTTCTTTAAATTTTCAATATTTCGTATTAAACATGTACGACCATGGCTGTTCATCGACTCTTTACGTCTTCTTAGCTAGAGTCTTTTCTACTTCCTTCACGGTGAAATTTTTCATCATGGCAGGAGGTCATGCTGTCTCCTTATGTCTAACGTCTTCTTGACAAGGATAGTAACATTTCAAGTTACTAACATAGAAACCATAACATCGGAATTACTCAAAAAATTTACTTTAAATTTTGTACTTCTTTCTCACCTTTTTAGTCCTTCAAATATATATAATGTATTTCATCTAAATTAATTTTTTTTTTAATAGATTTAGGAACTTTATTATACAATATTATGTGTTTAGCGAATTTATTAAATGGAACTTTGAAGATTTTATGTTTTAAAGCTAATTATTTTGAAAATTCTAGTTATTAAATGTATTTCAACAACAAATAAAAGAAAAATCACTTCTAATATTACCATAGTTAAAAATAAATAAGTAAATAATAAAGACATTAAGCACATGAAGACTAAAACAATCATATAATATAAATTCAAATTGTACCATGGGAGTGATTAATTTAATTGAATAATTAGCTCTTCATGCATCCTAGAGACACACATGGAATAGTTTAATCAATTCATGATTAGAAAACTTTAAACACATAATTTTATGTAATTTATTTGTTTAATTAATGCTAATATTTTGTCTGATCAACAACAGATAAGTATGTGCATGTATTGGAATATGAGAATATGAACATCTATGCATAAATAAGAGAATTATTACTTAATAAGTCTTTTTATAATTTATTTTCTAAAACCCATTTTATGAACTTTTACATTAATTTTTATTTACTCATCTAGTTTCTAGGAAATTAATAAATAAATAAATCTCTTAAATTTACAAGATATATCGTTTTTAAAAATATGTTCTTGTGATCGGGAGGGATTTTGAGTCGTTTAGCAACTCTTCAAGATCGTGAGTATATAACGGTAAGATCACATATCGATTGGAGAGAAGAACGAGACACCGTTTATAAGAATGCAGAAACTTCTCACTAACAGATGTGTTTTAAAATTGTGAAATTGACTGTAATATGTAACGGGACAAAGTGGATAATATCTACTAATTGTGGGTTTGAGTTATTACAATAACTAAATGACATTATTTTTGTTGGTATGATATTTTTGAGAGAATGAGCAGCAAGACAATGAAAGTTTCTGCATAAAATGGGACAATATCATACCATTACGAACATTTATTGTTTCTATCTTAGACAAATTAGGTACAAATCGGGAAATAAGTACTTCACATCTCACTTAGAATCTGATGTGTTGAATTCATATAGTCAGATCCAGAGTACTTACTCTCTCTTTAGCCTCCTCTTCTTTTGCTAAGGAGATTTTGAATGAAATGAGCACAAAGATAGAGACAAATCAGTTCTATCTTCTAAAGCTTCTTGTTCTATCCTCCTTCTCTTCTCAATCTTCATCTCCTCTCTTGCTGCAATCTTTAGCGATAAACTCAAGTCTATTTCTTCTTCCCCTTTCCTCATTCTCGTGTTCCGTTCACCGACCGTGCTCGTGCTGAATTCCCTCGATCTCGCTTCACTCAATGCTGAGGGCTTCCCGGTGTAAAGGGTTTGTGTTGTTTTGTTCTCATGAGCACTCCATGAATGGCTACCGAATCTAACATGATGACGATCGAGTTCGAGATGAATTTTGGAAAAAAAAAAAGAAAAAATGATTGTAAAGAATTAAGAGAGGTTGTTACCGGAAAATATTAGAAGGATAGGTTTGGTTATGGCGTTGGAACATGGGGATTTGGCTGACAGTGAATATGTTGTGATCACTAGTTTGAGACATTAGAACCCTTTGATCTGCCACTGTTGTCATTTCATTGGTCTTCTTGCTTCGATACATCTGAAGAAAAGAATGAGATGAATTTATGCAATGATTGAAGAAAGAAAGAGAGATTAGTCAGTGAGTAAAGCAACCTGGAGATGGCTCTTGACATGGGCGATGCTTAGTCCTTTGATGTTCATTAATTGAAGAACCAACTTGGGTGTAGCATCTATGCAATAAAAATCATGAACAAAATATGGAAATTTAGATCTAAAAATAAAATGTTTAAATTTAGAAATGGATTTGAATTCAGCTCATCCTAATCAAGAACTTGTTAAATGACGAGTGAATTAAAAATTAGAAAATGATATTAGACACCAAATACATTGTGAAATGATGGGATGATGAAGAAGTGGATGATGAATTGGGAGTAAATTGGATGAAGTTGATTATTACTTTGTTGTCCGCCGAGTGATTGGACGGCATGAAGGAAGCGGAAGTGGAGATCGGGGGTCCAGCGGAGTCGTGGGAGTTTGGATCTGACATAGGGCCTCACGGTGGGCTTCTTTTGCTGCTCATCGTTCTCTTCAATTGTGCTGTTGCTTGAGCTGCCTTCATTTCCCAATTCGCTTTGGGACTTGTTACTATCACTTCTACTCTTGTTTGAACATGCTGCTGCTGCTGCTGCTGCTGCTGCTGCTGCTGCTGCTGCTGCTGCTGCTGCTGCACCGTCGCTTGCCCCTTCCATAGTTATTAAAGGACACAGATCTGTGAAGCAAGAGAGAAAGGGTTTGGGTGTAACAGAGAGATTACAACGCAGGAAGAATGATGGCATAAAGGGTGGCTATAAAGGGAAAGAGGCAAAAGGCTTGAGAGAGGAGAGAGAAAGACAGAAGACTCGTGTCTGTGTGGTAGAGATATGATGTGTTGGGAAACTTCAAATGAAGCTTCATGAACTATGCATCTCATCATGTGTGACACTCAGCTTGCTTAAATTAGGGCATAATAATCATGTGCATCATACATCTCACATCCCATGCATCCCATCACATCCCATGTCTACATAACATTATTAAAATATAACTCTTGTCGGTTTGGAATGAATCCAAATATGTAAATTAAAATAAAAGCAAGTTTTCCCATACCCCCTTATAATTTAGAAATATATTACAAAATAAATTATTACACTTTTTATAAATTTATAGTAAATCAATTACATTAATTTAAAGAAATAAACCCATAAATTATTACAATTATTTTGTTTTCAACTTAGGGCAGTTAAATGAAGGCTCTCGTGTCGCATAACACAATAAATAAAAATATACACATTACGTAAATTCAAATAAATAAAAATTTTATAAATGGGAGCTCAATTCACCTAAGCCAACATAAATTTATTGTTATTTTTTTTAAAATATATATATATATATATATATATATATATATATTCATACGATACAATTATATATACACACTTGAACAATAGGTTGAGTCGAAAAAAATGTCTCAACTCGACGAATCCAACTCACGAACGTTTTTAGTCTCAATATTGTGTGAATATCATTGAATATTTTTAAAAACTAATAGATATAAAAAAATTATTTAAATTTATAAATCAACACTTAATCCATTTTAAATAATTTTTTTCGTGTCAATTTTATTTTGATATTTAGTTACATTTTTCTCTATTTTCACTGGATATTTAAAATCATTATAAATAAATAATAAAAAAAAGAATTAATGTTGAAAGAACACCTAAAAATGTAATTTAATCGATTAAAACATTTAATCTTAAAAAAAAAAAAAAAATTAAAGATGAGAGAGAGAAAAAAAAGAGGGCCCTTAAGTTTATGCATTTTATTATATAGTTGGGAAAATGTGAGAGATTTGGACAAAACTAGAAGTAATAATTTTATGAAAAGAATTTTGGCGTCCACAAAAGATGTCTTTCATATTTCTATTGATTCTATTTTATTAATAATTCCCATAAAAAAATAATATATAAATGGGTGGATCATATTCATTATATTTCTTATAACTATTATATAATCCTAATTACATTTTTATATATATACACATCGTCTAGCATGTGTGGATGAGAAAAGAATCACGGACTTTATCACTCTAGAAAGAGAGAGAATGATCGAGTGGTTCATATCCGATCCATACCTTTATCATAATTTAGTCATATCAATTGAAGTTGTGAGTCTCGAATGTATAGTCATAGTGAAAATTCATATTAGAGCTCTATTAGACTTTTCTTATTCATCAGGAACTATTATTAAGATTGATATGTGCAGGGTTTGAATTTTTCTTTTTCTTTTTACTTGATGATGCACAACGAACAAAAAGAAAGTACGATACAGCGTGTGATTTAGAATGGTCGATATGAAAAAGAGAATGGGAAAGAAGAGTTGGGTTTGGTGTTTTCATTCCTTCCACGTGCATTGCTTCATACGGTTGGAAGGGATGAGGCCTTGATTTTGCTCCCTTTCATGTGTATCTTAGCTAGCTTGATAGAGGCATTTTCTTGGCTTTAAATCACGGATGTCATGAGCCTTTGCACCCCATTTTTAGGCAGATTCTAGTTGGGTATTTAATTTACTTCTGCCCATGCATATGCAACTTGGATATTTTCTTATCTTATTATTATTTTAATTCTATGTATTCAAATGTCCCGTTAATCCGTAGAAACAATGTTTATTAGGAGTTGACATCAACGTTACTGCTCAAGGCTTTAAAACGCGTCTGTTAAGGGAAAGCTTCCACACCCTTATAAATGGTGGTTTGTTCTCCTTTTCAACCAACGTGGGACATCACAGTTAGATAACTTTCACACAAAACTCTCAAAATGTTTGATATGTCTCGTACGGATAGAAGTTGTGACATTTATTTATATACTCGTGATCTTCTTCTTAATACAATTCTCCTCTCGAACAACAATCTTCAATATATGGTCCCTAGACTAAGAATTTCAAAAGCAGAAAGCCACGAGATTCCCTAAATATTCTTAAATAATGTAAATTTAAATTCTTACATCCTAAAAAATAAGAAGAAATAGAGGTTCCATGATCAGCTTCCCACATGTTGAACATCAAAATCCCATTGGAAAAATGAAAAAATAAAAATAAAAACAAAACAGAGAGCCAAAGTATAGTCAGAAAGATTCACTCACCACCGTGGCCTTATCCTGTTTGGTCAACGCTCAACAGTGCCTTTGTCTGTTCTTTTTCTTTATTATTATTATTTTTTTAAAATTTAAACATTATATTAAATTTTAATACATATAATTTAAAATTTGCATGAGAATGCGAATAGCCTATTTATGCGGATCTAACCTATAATTTGAGAATGAGTATGTCTGTCCTTTTTCGTCTTTAATTTATATATTATTCCTCCTCTCATATATATATATATATGCACCATGCATTTGCACATGCATCATATCATACCATACCATGCCATGTTTGTTTATTTATATATAATATTTCATTGGTAGGTGGATGGTATTTCTATCAATATTATTTTATTGCCAATAATATGATGCTCTATCTTCTTTTTCTTCATTATTTATTTATGTATGTGTGACAGATAAATAAACAAGTCATTACCATATTCCTAAACTCCTACTTCAATAAGTGTGTCTCTAATTTTTAAATATCTTAGAAATAAATTGAAAATTGGTCAAAATTCTTTAAAAAATTATATTATATTTTGAAAATCATGCCATTAAATATTTAATTAATGTTAAGTAGAATATAAAGAAGACCAAATTAAGGTACACAATATATTTTTAAAGGATTTATATAATTATTTATTTATTTTTAGCAATATAATGTAGGGACTAGTTTTGCAAAAAAGATTCTCTATAAAAACTACTAATTTATATTGATGTGGTTCCAATCAATACGTATGAATGGGTTGAAGGAACACAAAACGACATCACAAAAATATATTTTCTTAATTTTCAGTCAAAGGCACATTAATTCTTACTCTTTAGGTTTTACACGTATCCAAAATTAATCGGTTATGTTAAGACGTTTTAGATATTGTAGTAGCAAAGTAAAGTGAGGTGTAATGACTCTAATTTCAAAGGGAGCTAGACTCGTTATCATGTACAATATGTAACTTCTAATGCGAAAACATTCATATATAACTTTTTATAAACAATGTCATAGACTTACCTGTTTAAGAGAAAATCTTAAAACAATGCAAATATAAACCTAGTTAAATATAAAAGTAACAATGTCTTATTACTAATCTAAAATCTACCAAGTTTAGTGCAACTATCCTATGTGAGTTCTATGGTCTTTAATTGTAATGTTTGTCGTCAATTGTATACGAGTGTCTTGCCTTTATTTTAAATATAAAAGTACTACATGACTTAAATATTTTAAGAAATACTCGGTAAGTGATCCAAGGATTGAGGTCAAAGAATGTAATCACATGCAATTATGATTAGGAGACCTATCATTTAAAACCATCATAGGTGTAGCTAAGTCAAGAAAAATTTGATGTGTAGTACTTGCCTTGGAATAACCCAAAATATTAGGGAAAAAAAAGAAGAGGAAAATGGATTGTCCCACATTGTTTAAAGTTCAGAAGAGGTTAGCTTCGAGAACGGAAGTCCCTCACTTCATTTGAGCATCCCACTTGAACGGTTTGAGCCAGTCCTATAGAGTACACTTTTTGACGGCTCAAGGCCAACATTTTGGCTAGTACAGCTTGGGTTTGGTGCTCAGACCCTTTCCTGTTAGTTTCAATTTTTTGGAAGCTTTTAAGGTTAGTATAACTACCTTTTAACTAATTAAAGGGTAAGTTATTTATGCATAATTAGTTTATATTATTAGGAGTAAGTTTAAATTATTTTTTGCAAAATTAATCTTAGTCCATTTAAATTACTAGGAGTTTAAATTATTAGGAGTAAGTTCAAATTATTTTATGTAAGTGAACCAATTTAGAATTCTAACTTATAATTGTTTGACTCTTTAGGCAGAATTAAATTTCAGAGAGCAATGTTAAGGTAGCATCAAGGAATTGTAATAGCTTCGACCTAATTCAACCAAGTAATGTATGAATGGTGTATAGTGACCTCATGCATTTTATGTGTTCATATACATCAGGATACTTCCCCATTTATGATGATGAGTACAGACGCATATACTATGGTGATGATGATGGTCATGCCTCGCATGACACTTAGGGGTCGTCTAACTTTCAGATGTCGCTATGGACAACTTGCTCGACTACAAAAAGTCTAGGAGGGTGCAAAGTGACACAATCGCACATTTGAAGGAGCGGACTAGCGATTGTGCGGCACTCACTTTCCAACGACAAGTGAGCTAAGCCAATTTGTTCTTGTGTCGCCTACGGCCAAGCGACGTATGATCGAGCCTCTAGCCTCGGTTTTAAAAGAAGGTTTTAGAAAACGAGGGTAGAGAGAGATTTTAGAAAGAGAGATTTTTGAAAGAGACGTTATATAAGCAAACAAAAGAGAGATAACAACGGCTTAGCTTATATAACCTTGGGTAGGGAGAAGTTGACAACTAGTCATATCCCCCTATAATACAATATGAGGCATTTCATGTCTGGCAGGCCTATACATGATACTTTTGAGACGTCATACGCCCTAGAACTACAAAAGTAAAAACACTAGAATGAAAAGACATGACAAGGGTTTCGCTTGCCATGGGCATGCGGCCATGGGCAACACGCCTTGGACGAGCATGACCGTGACATCCTCCCCCACCTAATTGGTTGACGTCCCTGTCAACCGACTACTTTCAAACCTTGCAATGTGGGTGGCGGCGGAGTTCATATCTTCGGCGCGTTCCCAGCTGGTTTTCTCTGTAGGAAGATTCTTCCATTTGACAAGGAATTCACGAATAGTCCGTACAGGTCTTCCTATCTTCCTAACCCTGTCGGCGATGATCTCCTCTACTTCTTTTGTTTCTTTTTGCTTCAGATCGATGCTCAGTCTCGTGATTGCATTTCGTTGGTCGTCATCTGGGTCAGGGTGGTATGGTTTCAAGTTGTTCACATGAATTACTGGGTGAATTTTTATCCATGCGGGTAGTGCAACTCGGTAGGAGGTAGCCCCGATCTTTTAAGGACTTCAACTGGGCCTTCATATTTTTGAACTAGTCTCTGGTCCTTTCGGCTGCGAAATCTGATCTGTTCTAGTTTCAGCTTGATGAGAACTTGATCTCCTGCTCGAAATTGAAGGGGGCAACGCTTCTTATCCGACCACTTTTTCATATGCTTGGAAGCCTTCTCTAAATATGCCCGGGCTATATTAGTTGTCTGCTTCCATTCTCTTGTGAAGTTGTGAGCTTGAGGGTTTTTCCCTGCATAAGGATGGTCAATAATATGGGGTAAGATCGGTTGTCGTCTACACAATTTCGAAGGGACTCTTTCCCGTAGATGAGTTGGTTTGACAATTGAAGCAAAAATGGGCGACATCTAATAGTTGTATCCAGTTCTTCTCGCGAGCGTCGACCAAGTGACGTAAGTATTCTTCGAGCAAGCAATTGAACCGTTCTGTCTGTCCATCGGTTTGAGGGTGATAACTCGAGGAGATATTTAAGGTTGTTCCCAAGAAGGCGAATAACTCAGTCCAGAATGTCCCAATGAATCTGCCATCCCTATCATTGATGATGCTCGACGGAATGCCCCATAACTTTACGACGTGTTTGAAAAATAGTTAGGCTGTGAGTTTAGCCGAGCATAATTTGGGAGTGGGGATGAACGTCGCATATTTTGAGAATCGGTCTACGATAATCAAGATGGAATCATATTCCTCGACTTTTGGGAGGTGTGTTATGAAGTCTAGAGATACACTTTCCCAGGGTCTTGTTGGCACAGGTAGAGGTTCCAAGAGTCCTGAGACTTTGGCTTTCTCGACTTTGTCCTGTTGACAGATGAGGCCCGTCTTGGTGTATTGCATGATGTCGTCTCGCATGTTTGGCCAGAAGTACCCTTTTTTCTATTAGGGCGTATGATCTTTGCCACCCAGGGGTGTCCGCTCATAAGGTATCATGACATTCCTGAATGACCTTCTTTCTCAGTTCTCCCGTTCTTGGAACATACAATTTGTTTCCTTTTGTCATCAGAAGGTCTCCCTCAACCCAAAACTATCATGTTTTCCCAGCTTTAGCTAGTTCGACGACGGCTTTGGCCGATGAGTCTTTATGTAAATGTTTCTTGATGATGTCGCGCATCGATCCATCGATCCATCGATCTTACTTGAGTGAATATGGGCTAACATGCACAAGGCCACATGTTCACCCTTCCGACTCAGTGCGTCGGCTGCTTGATTACTCTTTCCTGCTTTGTGTACGAACTTGAAGTCAAATTCGGCCAACGACTCCTGCCACTGAGCTTGTTTTGCCGTCAATTTTGGTTGATCAAAGAAGTGGCAAATGGTGTTGTTATCCGTCTTCAGTACGAACTGTGATCCCAAGAGATACTGTCTCCAGACTCGAAGGCAATGGACTATATTCAGCATTTCTTTCTCGGAGACAGTGTATCTCCGTTCGGCGTCATTGAGCTTTCGACTTTCATAAGCAATGGGGTGGCCTTCCTGAATAAGAACCCCACCTAGGGCAAAGTCGGAAGCATCTGTTTCCATTTCAAATAGCTTTGTAACATCTACCAATCCGAGGATAGGACCCCTCGTCATGGTTGTTTTCAGATCTTCAAAGGCCATTTGACAATCATTTGACCACGACCAAGGGTGGTCTTTCTTCAACAGCTCTGTCAATGGGGGCGGCTTATCGTGAAAACCCTTCGACGAACCGCCTATAGTAGTTGGCTAATCCTAAGAAGGACCGCACATCGGATACAAAAGTAGGAACCTTCCATTCTTGGATAGCTTTTATCTTATCGCTATCCATACTAATCTGTCCACATTTGACGACATGTCCAAGGAAGTTGATGCATGTTTGTGCGAATGCACATTTCTCTTTCTTGACATACAGTTGGTTCTATCGCAGCTTGTCAAACACCAGCTTCAAGTGCACTTTGTGTTCCTCTAGGGTTGTGCTGTAAACAACTATGTTGTCGAGGTATACTATGACGAACTGATCCAAGTATTTGTAGAAAACTTGGTTCATCAACGTGCAGAAAGTAGCTGGGGCGTTTGTCAAGCCAAAGGGCATTACTAGGAATTCGAAGGTCCCGTATCTTGTTACACACGTCGTCTTGGGCTCGTCCCCTTCGGCAATACGTACTTGGTAATACCCTGATCGTAAGTCCAACTTCATGAAGTACTTGGCCTCGTGAAGTTGGTCGAACAAGTCGAATATTATCGGCAGCGGATATTTGTTGCGTACCGTCACCTTGTTTAAGGCTTTATAGTCTATGCACAGATGCAACGTCCCATCCTTCTTCTTCTGGAATAGTACGGGGGCTCCTTAGGGTGCCTTTGCCAGGCGGATGAATCCCGCCTTCAGCAACTCATCCAGTTGCTTCCTTAATTCGGCTAGCTCGGGCGGAGCCATCCGGTATGCGTTTTTCGCTGGCGGTTTAACCCCGGGGATGAGTTCGATTTCGTGATCAATGCCTCGACGAGGTGGTAATGTTTGGGGTAAGCTCTCTGGCATTATGTCAGCATAGCTGTTTAGTACCTCCTTGATTTCATTTGGGATAGTTTCTTCGATGGTCGCTTCTTCCATCAGTGGTATGGCCATAAATGTAGGTTCCTCTCGTGCGAGTCCCTTTTTCAATTGTATGGCCGAGATCATTCGAAGATTACCTGGTTGCTTGATGCTTGCAGGTATTACTGTGGGGTTGCGGTCGGTGATCACCAAGCATTTTACCAGTGGCATTGGGATAACTTTGTGTTCTAGGAGGAACTCCATCCCAAGTACCACATCAAAGTCGTCCATGCGAGCTAGGACAAGATCTAGCTCTCCTGTCCAATCCCCTATTTTGAAGGGGATTATTTTGGAAACTCCCACAATAAGCAAGGCCTCAATGTTGACAGCTTTCATTTTTCCCGGGTTCTTTCCTATGGTGAGTCCCAATCTTCGGGCTTCTTAATCGGCGATGAAGTTGTGGGACGCTCCTGAATCTATCAGAGTGCTCTTGCTCGGTCGAGAATTTATTGTTGCATCTACGAACATGAGCTCTTTCTCTATTATCTTCTTCGGTTCGACCTTCCGTTGGAAGGCTGACAAGAATTTAAGCGCGCCTTCGGGGATTGTCTTGATCTTCCTTCTTGTCTAGCATAGTCTCGACCCTTGCGTCATTGCTCTCTTGAATGGACACTTGGAGCGCAGTGAGAGAGGCCATATGAAAACAGTAAGATACTTTGTGGGGACCTTTACACAACATGCATTGTAAAGGCATCGTCAGGTGGTTCCTTTGATGGTAAGGTCCTCGAGATGTCCCCGCTTGGTTGTTCTGAGGAGGTCTATCTGTCCATCCGCTTGGTCTATCGTTACCTCCATTCGGTCTGTTGGGGCTTCCATTTCGATGACCTGGTGGCTTGTATTTCTTGCCCCTAGTATTTGGGGCTGGTGTCATTCTTCTTTGGGATCCCGCTTCGTTCCCATAGTCTAGGAGTCTCTCGGCACAGGCCATTGCGGCAGCTAGGGTTTGGACCTTGTTCTCATGTAGCTTTGTTTTGGCCCACAGCTGTAACTCATTTATAAAGAAAAACACCTTGTCCTTCTCTAATGTGCCCCTGATATCTAACATCAGGGTTGAGAACTATCTGACATAGTCCCGTATGCCTCTAGTATGTTTCAGGGCTACTAGTTTTTCCATTGCTATATGTCCTGCGTTTTCGGGGAGGAATTGGTCCCTCAACTCTTTCTCGAGGTCCTCCCACGAGTCAATGGTGCACAATCCATCCTCGATGTCTTGCACCTTCGTACGCCACCACAGTTTGGCGTCGTCTATGACATACATCGAGGCTACGGTCACCTTCTTGTCGTCGGTACAAGCCGTTGTGGCTTTGAAGTACTGTTCAACATCAAAGATGAAGTTTTCCAACTCTTTGCCATCCCGATTCCCTTTAAAGGCTCTAGGATCTGGAAATCTTAGTTTGTTGGACCCTGCATTCGTTTGCCCAGCCGTGACGTTCTCCAGGGCTTTCATGGTCACTTCAATTCGAGTGCCCATGGAGGCCATCCTTTCTTGGATGTCGTCGATTGTTGTTCTGAATTCATCAGCTAATCCATTGAACAAGCTCATCGTTGTATTTTGTAGCACGTCGAAATCTTCAACACGTCCTTCCTTGTGCGCGACAGAACTATCCAGACTGCCAGACGGTTTTGGGCTGCTCGTAGGAGAAACTCTTTCTTCGAGCAAGGTCACTCGAAACATCAATTCTACGATTGGCAACCCATCCAGGCGGTTGCCCATTGCGTCGATTTCTACGACTTTCTCACTCAATTCGGTCACCCATGCTTCTAGGAAGCGGAGGGTGTCAGGGACTTCTTTGAGGAACAACATTTCCTCCTCTATTAGCGTAAGCCGGTCGGCTTGTACTTTGGGTGTCGACTTTGTCGCCGACATGGTTTCGGTCTTTACTGTATCACGGAGCTAACAAAGCTCTGATACCACTTAACACAATCGCACTTTTGAAGGCAACAGACTAGCGATTGTGCGACACTCACTTTCCAACGACAAGTGAGCTAAGCCAATTTGTTCTTGCGTCGCCTACGGCTAAGCGACATATGATCGAGCCTCTAGCCTCGGTTTTAAAAGAAGATTTTAGAAAACGAGGGTAGAGAGATAATTTTGAAAGAGATGTTATATAAGCAAGCAAGAGAGAGATAACAACGGCTTAGCATATATAACCTTGGGTAGGGAGAAGTTGACAACTAGTCATATCCCCCTATAGTACATTCTGAGGCATTTCATGTCTGGCTGGCCTAGACATAATATTTTTAAGGCGTCATATGCCCTAGAACTATAAAAGTAAAAACACTAGAATGAAAATACATGACAAGGGTTTGGCTTGCCATGGGCATGCGGCCATGGGCAACACGCCCAGACTAGCATGACCGTGACACAATGCATCTAGGGACCCACGCTCGCATGTGTAGGTCATGTGTAAGAAAGCACTACACATCCAATTTGTCTAGATTCGAGGCTACCTCTATGATGATTTTTAATGATAGATCCCTAGATCATGAGTGTGTTTGCATTCCCTAACCCCAATAGTGGGGTCACTTACTGAGTATTTATTTAAAATACAGAAGCCATGTGTTATTTCTATTTTAGGTAAAAGCAAGACATTCATGTATAGCTGACGACGACATTGCAATTTTAGACTATGACACATGCATAGGGGAGTCGAGTTTATTTTCTTAGACTGAGGTTAGAATAGAGTGTTTTTAATTTTTACGTTTATTTATTTAATTTAATATTTCTGATATGAACCAAGAGACATCAATCATACAATATGCTTCAATGAAGATGTAAAGAAAATATTGTTGAAATTATCAAAAGATACTTCAATTCATGCCACATTGAAGAAGAATGAAGTTTCATGTTTTGAATTTTGGGTGGAGTACAATTTAGAGTAATTTAGAGTTATTGTATTTCATTAATGTATTTTAAGACTTTTAATTTACTTTAGTTACAATTAGGTTAATTAAGGTCATTAAGTATGAATGTTACAACTCTTGGCCTTTAGTAGTTTCATTCTGAGGCTATATAAAGCCATGTATGTTGTATCTGTAAGAGACTTGGAAATATAGTAAAAGGAGAATTTGTGCTCTTCTTTAGCCAGTGGCTAAGTTTATTTGCAATTGTATGTAGTTTAGGTTGCATGTATAATCATTCAAGCTCGACATGATCAATCTTGCTTGTGGAGTGATTCGAATCTCAAACAAGTGTTATTGTCTTGAGATAGTTGATCAACAAGAATCATTCAAGCTCGACATGATCGATCTTGCTTGTGGAGTGATTCGAATCTCAAACAATGTTCTTGCCTTGAGATATTCGATCAACAAGGTAATCCGAATCTCACTCCCCTTGTAGTGGTTCCTTATCTTATCATTTTTTTAAAAAAAAAGAAAAGCACAAATTGAAAAGAAACACAAAGAAAACATATATCTGATCTTGAGCCTGAAGCTTTGATACCAAATGATAAGATAAGAAACCACTACAAGTGGAGTACGATTCGGATTACCTTGTTGATCGAATATCTCAAGGCAAGAACATTATTTGAGATTCGAATCACTCCACAAGCAAGATCGATCATGTCTAGCTTAAATGATTCTTGTTGTTCAAATATCTCAAACACTTGTTTGAGATTCGAATCACTCCACAAGCAAGATTGATCATGTCGAGCTTGAATGATTCTACATGCAACCTAAACTACATAGAATTGCAAATAAACTTAGCTATTGGCTAAAGAAAGCACAAATGCTCCTTTTATATATATTTTCCAAGTCTACCTACAAATACAACATACATGGCTTTATATAACCTCAAAATGAAACTATTAGATGCATTCCAAGAGTTGTAACATTCATACTTAATGGATATAATTAACCATGATGTAATTGTAACCTAAAGTAAATAAAAAGTCTTAAAATACATTAATGAAATACAACAACTCTAAATTACTCTAAATTGTACTCCACCCAAAATTCAAAACATGAAACTTCATTCTTCTTCAATGTGGCATGAATTGAAATATCTTTTGATAATTTCAACAATATTTTCTTCACATCTTCATTGAAGCATATTGTATGATTAATGTCTCTTGGTTCATATCAATTTCATTGTGTCATTTTAAAGATGTTTTTTTAATACATATAAGTCCATGAGAGTGTTATGAAGTTTATGTTTTATGATGAAGTTTTAAATGTTTAATTTCTCATATAAGTATAGATGATGATGACGGCAGCAACTCTATGTAAGCAGAAATTTAGGGTCGTTACATCCCTACACATGACCCGCCTGTGTGAACATGAGTCCACTAGGCAGGCCTGCACACCCCCTCAGCCTGCATGGTTGGGCTAGTTGACTGTAGTTAGACGTCCAAAGGTGCAACAGACCCTCGAATATAATGCAAGGCGTGATCATCATGATCAACATCATCATGGTGTACGCATTCCGTACTCATCATAAAAGGGAAAGTATCCCAATGTAAATGGACATACATTATGCATGAGATCTCTATACTTTTCATCTAAAATCATTCATGTAACACAAGCCCACACATCCTTCACATATTACTCTAGATAATATGCATGCATAAGCTTTCATATATTCATCATTTATAACACCACTTAGAAGTTGTGTATCAAAAACCTCTTCATCATAATGCAACATAGCAATTCATACATGCACATCATCGTAACATGAGGTATCATTGTACTACGCATATCATTATCATACATCTCATGTCATCATATCATATTGTATCATCATCCTAACGTATCATAACACCATAGTACATTACATCATCATAACACTATAGCATCATCGTAACGTATCATAATATCATATCAAATCACATCCTCATAACATCATAGCATTATCATAACGCATTATAATATCATATCAACATACATGACACATTCAAGGGTCATGGGACATGTGTCACCATACATAAGATAAGTCATCCTCGCTGACACTCCCTCTCTCCAATCAATTTTGAATCTCATAATCCACCCCCCCCCTCGAGGTCTAGCCAGGATAGCATCCTCGCTGGCATACCGCCTGATGTCTATATCTGAGATACCTCTCAAGGTTTTTAAAACGCTGCCTGGTATAGATAGGTTTCCACACCCTTGTAAAGAGGCTGAAATCTCATCAAAATGCATGAATTTAATTTGAACCCTATTATTTGACCTCTATTTTGTTTAGCTTTGTGTCAAGACTTCGTTTTTGAGTCCCGAAGAAATAGTATTGAGACTAAAAAAGAAAGCAAAAACAAATACAAGAAAAATAAAAGAAAACAACCCACTAGAAAGAATCTCTTAATTTAAAATAATAAGGTGCATGATTATTTTATATATTATCTATTCCATCAATCCCTTTCCAATGCTTAGTACATTTCATACACTTCAATTAATTAGCCTACTAGCCCTAGTGGTATTATTCCATCTACTAAAATAATATATTATTTATATATATTCTATGATAATATATTTTTTTTCCCTTATTAAAAATTTAAAATTGAAATTGACAAGTACCTACAACTAATAATAACACGAGACTTAGTCAACAATAACCCGATATAAAGAGATTAATGATTTAACTCTAATGTGAAATGATGTATATAATATGATATAATTAAAGAAAGTAAAAGATGAAGGGACAGTCAAATTAACAAAAATATAAACTCCAACACTAATTGAACTTTTCTTTAGGTTTTCATGCCATTTTTGTTCTTAAAGAAAAGCCATACGATATTGATATTGATTGGTGTTTGTTAATTATTAATTATATTTATATTCTCAAGATGATGACAAATTTTGTTTACATCTCTCTCCCATTTCAACCTTTTTTTCTCTCACTTCTTTGAAGGAAACATCCTACTTTGGCAATTTTGGTTTTTTTGTTTCCCTCTCTTTGCAAACTAATTTAGAGTTAGCTATACTTTAGCTAAGGTCATCCAAGTGAGTGCCCTACTATCTACTCCCTGAAAAACTTATCTTATTTATGTTGGCATGTGCCTAGTAGCCCCTGCACGTGTCATGTATGTTGATATGATATGTTACGACAAAATAATATGTTATGATGATGTGATATACTACAATGTTATGATATGTGTATGATGCCATGATATATTATGATGATGTGATATGCTATGATGCTATGATGCTATGATATGTTATGATGATGTAATATATTATGATGACATAAGATGTATGACAATATGATATATTATGATGATGTCTCATGTTATGATAATATGCATGTATGAGATGTCATGTTGCACAATGATATGACATGCTACGACATGTATAACAATTAAGAGTTTTTTTTATGCAGAACTCCTCTGTAATGTTATGAATGATGAATGTATGAAAGCTTATGCATGCATGTTACCTAGGGTCATATGTGAAGAATGTGTGGGGATGTGGTGCATGAATGATTAAGATGAAAAGTACAAGAACCTCATGCATATTGTATGTTCATTTACATTGGGATACTTCCCCTTTATGATGAGTACATGCGCATACACTATGATGATGATAATAACTATCATGATTGACATAATACACGACAGTCGTTGTACCTCTGGACGTCTGGCTACAACCAACTAGGTCGACCATACAGGCCCAGGGGGTGTGCAAGCCTGCCTGGTGCTCCCACGTTTGCATGTGTGGGTCGTGTGTAGAAAATTACTACGCATCTAATTTGTCCGGACTGGAAGCCACCTAAGAGACTATGATAGGTTCTTATTCATGATTGTATGTGTTTGCATTCCTTGACCTAACAATAGAGTCACCTACTTATTATTTTTTAAAATACTCAAGTCATGTGCTATTTTTTATTTGAGGTAAAGACAAGACACCGATGTATCGTTGATGGTGGCATCACATGAAAGACCATGGAACCTGCATAGGCAGTTGCTTTTATTTTCATGTTAGTGCAGTCATTGTTATTTTAATATTTTTTTGTGTTTTATTTTAATTTATTTTAAATATTTTTCTTGTATTGTTTTAAGACCTTTTAGTAAATGTACAAGTCCATTACATCATTTTTATGAAGTCATCTCAAAAGAATATTTGGGCATAAAAAAGTTATGTCATGTATGTGGTAGTAACTCTAGGTTAGTAAAAAATTAAGGTCATTTCATTCCAGATGAAACCTGTTAAAAACTCCACCCTAATCCAATGCAAATCGAATGCACTAGTAAATCTGAACCGGTGACACAAGGATATTTTGAGTCCATGGTTGGAGGCTATAAAGATTGTTCTCCAATATATGAACTACCGTGAGGAGTGGCTCTGATATCATGGTAGACAAACACGACTCTCCACAATGGTATGATATTGTCCACATGGCTTTGCTTTGGGCTTCCCAAAAGGTCTCATACCAATGGAGTTAGTATTCCTCACTTATAAACCCATGACCACATGGCTTTGCTTTGGGCTTCCCAAAAGGTCTCAGGCTTCCCAAAAGGTCTCATGCCAATGGAGTTAGTATTCCTCACTTATAAACCCATGATTATTCCCTAAACTAGCCGATGTGGGACTTTCATCATCCAACACCTCCCCTCGAACAAAGCACGCCTCCCCTTACTCGACTCCTTTTTTCTTTTTGGAGTCCTTTGTTCGACATTCGAGGATTTGTCAATCTATTGGCATGACTAAGTTTAGGGCATGACTCTGATACCATGTTAGATGAACACGACTCTCCACAATGGTGTGATATTGTCCACTTTGAGCATAAGCTCTTATGGCTTTGCTTTGGACTTCCCCAAAAGGCCTCATACCAATGGAGTTAATATTCCTTAGTTATAAACCCATGATCATTTCCTAAATTAGCCGATGTGGGACTTTCATCATCCAACAATGAGGTCGAAAAAGGGTGACAAGATAGCAGATAAGTCCTAACAAGATAGAGAGCTGATGATGCAAAAAGTGAAAGAAAAAAGTTATACACAGAGAGGGGAAGACGAACGGTGTTTCATTGGAGGAAGTAACCGGCAAGATCTACAAATTAGGTAACATAGTGCGAAAGACGAGACGCCAAAGTGGAACACAACAATGACTGGAAGCACATCACGGTAAGCCAATTGGTGTTCTTCTGTCGTGTATTCAAGTAGTCTCACCGCCGGCGGGGAAGATTTAAAGTTTTGAGTAAATGGTGATGTCATATCTCTCCATTTTCAAGTCACACTAACTTACTGACGCCTCAATTCTGAAGGGGTAGCGAGAGGTGCAAGGCCACCCAAATCGGGTAGCATAGTGAGAGAAAAGAGCGTTGGAGGATGTCGAGAAGAAATGTATAGGGTGAGAGAAAAGAACGTTTGAATGTCAATGCATGCATGTTACTTAAGGTAATACTTGAATGATCTATTGGGTTGTGTCACAATTTAAAGATGAAACCTATTGTGTATTCATATACATTGGGTTACTTCTCCATTTATAATGACGAGTACGAACACGTACACTATGATGATGACGACGACGACTCACGCTCGCACGTGTGGATTGTATGTAGAGAAGTAATACACATACAATTTTATCTAAACTTAAGGCCATCTCTATGATAGTTTTAACGATCCGTACTTGTATGTGTTTGCATTCCTTGATTCCAATAGTGGAGTTTTAAAATACTCAAGTCGTGTATTAAGATAATGGTAAATACAAGTAGCCTCTATACGGCTGACAATGACATTGTAAGTCAAGACCATGACACATGCATAAGATAATGATATTTCATTTCTAGACTTTAGATTTGGATACGAGATACCTTAGAAACCCGTCAAATTAAAAGGTATCTACAACTCAGCCTCCCATGACCATATTAACTTTCAAACCATCTTTTGTTTAATTTAAAATAATATATTTTAATATATATTTAAATTTATATTTTATTCCAGAAATATTTAATCTAAGAATCAATATGATTCTCATTCTAATTTTAAATATATATATTTATTTAATATATTATACTAATATATTAATTTAAATCTAAAAAAAAAAAAAAAAAAAAAAAAAAAAAA
>NW_019272046.1:2170790-2185152 GCF_002738345.1 Cucurbita maxima
AAAAAAAAAAAAAAAAAAAAAAAAAAAAAAAAAAAAAAGTTTCAAATATTGTAATTATGAAACCACGAAACGTCGACAGAGCAGGATTCAGACCTACTGTGTCTGACGAGTGGCTCCTGAATTCAAAATTTGTATCACCGCATCACTCTTCTCTCCAATCTCGTTGTTGGTTCGTTGTTGATTTAGAGGAATGGGGGATTTCTCCGGAAAGATGAACATCGAGGAACTCTTATCTTATGGCAACGATCTGGTGGTTTTATTGAAGGACCAAAACGACGTTCAAACCTTGAATCAATGTCTCCAACATTTCAACGCCCTTCAATCTTCTTGTCACGATGATTTCAGTAATGTTCACTTAGTTCAAGGTCTATTTTCTCTCTCTCTCTCTCGAAAAATAGGTTAAATTCGTAATCGTTTCGCGGTTAGTGATTTTGGGGTGAACGAATTGTGAGAGTTGGTTCCGTATAATTTGTTTAACGAGTTGTTAAATGATTCAGATTATGAGAAGAAAATCGAGGAATGCCGGGTGAAAACAGAGGAGGCGAAAGCGAGAACTGTTGCAGATGATGAAATGGATATTCTTGAAAAGGAGGTCGAAGAGGAACTTAGGGAAGAACATTTGCTCATGGAGGAGATTAGATGAGTATATAATTAAATTTATGAGTGAAATTTGAGATATGATTCTTTCTCCCTAATGTATTTGCCTGATTTTCTTCAACACACTTGTCACCAATCAAATTAATGAGCTAGACCGACAAAGGATTTCGGTTCAAGAAAGGAAGCAGGCAACGAAGAAACTTGAACAACAAGAACTTAGGGCGCAGTGAGTATATATCTAATTTCTATAGTGAAGATGTGACTGTTAATTTAGTAGCAATGAACTAATTCCTGTAAAATTGTTCCTGACAACCATAATCTTTATGCATGTTCTTTTTGTTAGGAATCACGACTCGCTACAATGGTATGATATTCTCCACTTTGAGTATAAGCTCTCGTGGATTTGCATCTAGCTTCCCTAAAAGGCTTCATACCAATGAAGATGTATTTCTTACTCATAAATCCATGATAAACTCCTTAATTAACCGATGTGGGACTCCTCTTCCAACAAAATCCTCAACAATCCTCCCCTCAAACAAAGTACACCAAAGAGCCTCCCCTGAGACCTATAGAACCCTTGAACAACCTCCTCTTAATTGAGGCTAGACTCCTTTGGAGCCCCCGAACAAAGTCACTCTTTATTCAACACTTGAGTCACTTTTGACTACGTATTCGATGCTCACAACTTCTTTGTTCAACATTTGAAGATTCTATTGATATGGCTAAGTTAAGGGCATGACTTTGATACCATGTTAGGAATCACGACTCTCTACAATGGTATGATATTTTCCACCTTGAGCATAAGCTCTCATGGGTTTGCTTTTGGTTTCCTCCAAAGGGCCTCATATCCATGAAGATGTATTCCTTACCTATAAACCCATGATCAACCCTTTAATTAGTCGACGTGGGACTTCTCTCCTAGCCATCCTCTAACACTTCTGAAGTAACTTAGATCTGCCTCTGCATTTGAATTTGTGTCCTGTGCTGAGAACAAGAAATTTCTCTTCAGGGTATTTGAGATTTGTTAATGCCTCCACACCAGTTTCTTGTGTAGATGGAGGTGGATTAGACAATAACATCAGGAACTGGATTTACAATGGTTACAGTTACCATGTTCTTCTTTACTATGAACTTATTTAAACTGGTTGATACTTGATAAGTTGAATCTCGGTAATCTTTAGTTGACATTAACCCGACAATTCTATATCTTCCAAATTGATACACATTTTTGTTCTTCTTACAGGAGGAAGCTTTCAATGTATGCATCAGTCACTGACATCATTCCAAACATGGATGATCACTCTAAAATATCTGGCCGTATCCTTCATCTGAGTTTCTACTCTTCTGTTATACATATATTCTCTGGCTATTACTTTACCTTAACGTTAATCAACTACAGATATTGTGGATAGAAATAAACGGGTTGTGCAGAAGTTTGAATTGGATCCGACTAAGACGTCTTCTTTTGATATATGCAATGACATTTGGAATATGATTAATTCCCCATAGTACCAATGTTTAAAGCAATGATTTCTAAAGTACTGTATTGTTTGTGATAACTTATTGTAAATCACATCTCCTTAGTTCTTGAAAATTTTTTATGAAAAGAATGCCTATCTATTCTAGACGCCGTTCCATGAAATGTTGCTCATTTCCACGGATAATTGGTTCTCGAGGGAGCCAACTGAACTTGTATTCATTCCACTCATCTCATATGGTAGTTTAAATTAGTTTGATTATGATACTATTTTACTATCACAGGATGTCATTGTATCTAATTATGCTGTTGTTCTGAGACGATATTTTACGGTGATAATAATACTCATTTGTTGAACAAGCAGCAACCAAGCAAGACGAGATCTAGCCATCATCTTCTAATCATGATATCAGATTCAGTTTCAGTATGTTTCGTAAGATGGAGTTCAGAATATCAGGTTCTATGCTTTCCCCTAATCTTTTGTAGAGCATTAATAGTTGAATTGGCCAATCATGTTGAAGAAGTGTGCAATTTTTAGTACATAGAGAGTGATAGTTTGCTAGTTTTTGGTATGAGGAAAATATCAGACATTGACCATTTTAACTAAGTTCCAAACTTTGCTCTATCCGAGCGATCCGACGTTACATCAACATACAAACATTAGCATCATCTTATCATAACTCTGAAACTAAAATAGTTATACTCTATAGTTTTCTTCTTGTACTGTTATTTTGAAACAGAAACTAGTATCCATATTTCTGACTGGTTTGATCTTGAGATCTCTCCTTGCCAGCATTTACGATGTCGTGTTTCTTGGCGAAGTTACGTAGCAGACTTGACTACCACCATTGGCACTCTCCAGGTAATGGCGGTCGTCGAGCATTATAGACCTGCAAGCATCTGGTGCAGGACTGCCGTTGTAAGCTTTGCAGACATATGCCATGAAGTTTTGGTAGTCCTGATTCAGACAAAAGAAAACAGGTTCATTTCAGAGAATGACAAGGCAAAGAAAGAACAATGATTCAAACTGGCTCAAGTCGAGTCGAGGCTGACCGACCTCTTGGAGAGGCTTATCATTGACAATAACCCATGGAACAAATCGGTGAGGCGGGTTGAGTTGAGTTGTTTCATAAGCGTAGCTTTGTTCAAGCTGCATTTCAATGGCTTCCATTATCAGAGTCAAGAAACAGAGAGAAGATGGAGAAGAAGAAAGCAGCATTACCAGTTTTCCATGGCCATTTCTGTAGCAATCTATGGGTATAGCACTCAACTGGGCAATGTCAAAACACTTTGTCCATTCATTGTGTCTGTTTTGCACTGTAAATCCCTCAACACAATGGATGAATCTGAAATGTTTTTCCTTTACACACCAAAAACACAGATTTTATTCATCTTCTCTAGATAGTTACCATTAGATTTGACCAAAATTAAGAGAGTTTTACTGTATCAGGGTAAATTGAAATTGTGCACGCTTCAATGGCGTTCAACATACATTCATCTGGTCCATGCTGCACCCAAACAGTACCAAATCAGAATCAATGAAAAATCATCAAAATGAAGGAAAAAGGCAGGGGAATTTGGGAGGCATACCTGGCAAGAGAAGGCGCCGTCGGGTTGGATCCAGGCGTTGCCCCAAGGGATCATGCGGAGATTGACGGCGGTGATGAGTCCGTTTTCAAAAAGCTTCACCAAATGGTACACTATGAAGTTCGCACAGAAAGGGCACAGAGCTTCGTAATACACCGACACTGTTACTTTTCCCGACGCCGATGGCGACGGCGATAACAACAACAGCAACATCAACAGAGCCGTCACGGCGGGGGCATCCCATCGGCTAAGGCGACCCATTATGACGCGACTCAATTGCGGATCATGCCTGAACAAGATTTTCGTTGATATCAGCTCTGCTGTTTTTATATCAATAATATCTGACGACAGTGTCTTGTCAGTTGGAGCCTTTGGTGTCGTTGGACTTTCTCTTTTTCAATTTATTTTTACTTTGCTTTTTCTTTCTTCCATCCACTTGTGTTTTTCTTTTAATTTGTTAATTTGTAATAACAACAACAAACCAAAAAAGTTACATTATCCAACCCTATCCATTCCAATCATGTTAAAAATCGCCAAATTAAGCACCGAATGGTGTGTTAGCGAGAATACTGGACTCCCAAGAGAGTAAATTGTGAGATCTCATATTGGTTGGATTCGTTGGAGAGGGGAACGAAGGAATAAAGTATTTCTTCTAAGGGTGTATAAACATCTATTTAATAGACGCATTTTAAAACTGTGAAGCTAATGGAAATATGTAACGGGCCAAAGCGGCCAATATTTATTAGTGGTGGACTGTAACTTAAATTGTTATTGTTCATACTTATTACTAGTAATTCGAGAATTTTCTCTTTATACCCTTTCGGGATGCAACAAGACTTTTGGTATATATATTTTTAAAAAAAATAATATTCCACGAGATACTTAGCTTCCAAAATAAGAACCAATTTTCCCACTAAAAGAAAAAAAAAAATTGTTTTTTTTTTTTTTTTCTAAAAACTTTTAAAAAGGTGTAGACTGTATAGATACCCAACTTTGTATTAGGGTTACATTATTATTTTATTTTTTCTCTATTTTTAAAAGTAGAAAATGAAGTACAAATTACAAAAAGAAGAAAATAATGAACTAAATCATAATCCTAAAAGAACAACCTTTTTTATTTATAGAGACCAAAAAAAATAATTTGAAATCGATTTTTGGCATTATTAAAGAAAAAACAAATGAATCATCTTTGGTGAGCATTTTACATTGGAATAAACCCTACGTGGAAGTTTAATACAAATGTGGTATTGTTCCACACACTTAACATTAAATTAGTACTCATTTTAAAATCAACACCGACTCTCCACAATGGTATGATAGTGTCCACTTTGAACATAAATTCTGCTTTGAGTTTACCAAAATAACTTGTACCAATGGAAAGAGTATTTTTTTTATTATAAACCCATTATCATTCCCTAAATTAGCGACTTTCGTCATCCAACAATAGATAATAAATTCTTGAATTTTTAATTTTTTTATTAATTAAAAAAAATCAGAAGTGGTTTAAATGTATGAGGCCATAAATATTGGAGTTTTGGAGACCCAAATATATGGGTTAAATTGGGAAGGCCCACGAACTCCGACATATCCGACCCGGCACACAACCCGATAAATATTTATAATAAAATTCCCACCGACCTTAAATTTAAATATTTCATAAATATCCACGCGTCAAATTATGATTCGCTAAAAAGAATTCCCCATCCGACAGAATTTTACGAAATACGTGTAACCTGCAAAGAGCCTCCTTTTGTTTAATCATCACTTGCAAGAGACGCTCGTCCATTCCTCTGCAACTTTCTTGTTATATAAACAAGAAAGTTCCATAATTTCATCGAAACGGCAAAAAAAATTCGAAGATGGAAGACGGAAACACAGAGGAAGTGCCTCAGAACCTCACCCAGCAACGCGGAGGTAAAGAAGAAGAGGAAAAGGCAGGTGGGTTTCTGAGGAATTTCATTTCAAACATGGTGTCTACTGAAGGAAGTGAAGAGAAGAAAGGAGAAGTAGAAAAGGAAAGTGGGGTTGTGAGTGAAGAAAAAACAGAGCAAGGGAAAGCCAATGGGTTTCTGAAGAATTTCATGTCGAACAGAGTATGTGAAGAGGAAGAGGAAGAAGAAGAAGAAGAAGAGAAGAAAAGTGGGTTTCTGATGAATTTGATTTCAAACATGGTGAATGCAGAGGAAGGGAAAGAAGTAAGCAATGCTGTGGATTCTGAGAAAACAGGGGAAGGGGAAAGTGACAAAAGCGGCGGCGGCGGAGGAGGCGGTGGCATTATAGATAACATTGTGTCCCACTTGCCTGCTTCACTTCAAGGTGGGTATGTTTACAAGGTAAAGATTTTGAATGTGTTAATTTGAATCTGAGTTGTTTGGGTTTGTGATGAATGAAACAGGGGATGCAGTGACCACAACAGATGAAGCTGCGATTCTGATACACTCCATTATCCATGAATGAAGTGTTCCAATGCGTTTATTGTTTATTGATTATTGTTTATTGTTCATAGGAGTGTTTCTTAAATTTAAGTTTGTGTTCCATTTGTATTGGGTGAGTAATGGCAATCATGTATTAAAAAGTTTCTTCAAAATAATTATTTTAAAATGCAAAACAAAATTCTTACCGAAAATCTTATCATTGGAAGAATCTCTATCTCGATCCTTTCAATAATAAATGTAAAATTTCGTGAAAATACAGATGAAAAAAGTTTCACTGTCTCTACCTTGTCTCGTAGACATCTCTAAATAAGAGAAATTTCAACATTTTTTGACATAAGTAATGACATGTTGAGATGTAGTGAAAGAGCTTGAAAAACACACACAATTATAGATGGATGAGATCGGGCAAGGGATGGGTGTCAAGATGAATGACCATTTTACCCCTAATCGAATCCACCCCCACGAAGATGGGGGCAGTGATGGAAGTTGATGGGATATTTGAAGGTAATGGGAAGGGCAAGTGGGTGATTCAATCCATCATTTCATGTCTGCCCCTAACCTAACCTTAAAAATGGGTGTTTCCATATGGACAATAAATGTTTTTGAAGTTTGTGTTTCTTACCATTCTTTTCTTTTTCTTTCTCGATCCTATTGGAGGTTGACTTTGAGTTCACTAAATAAGAGAGGAGAACAAAACGTTTTTTATAGGGGCGTAAAAACCTTTAAAAATTTTGAAGGGAAGCCGAGAGGGAAAACCCGCAGTAGGCTTGGACTCTTACACATATATTCTTATCTTCTCAGTAGTCTCATCTTCATCTCTATTACTTGCTCGAGCTATACGAAGAACTCCACACTTTCTTGTAGGTTAATTGGAGCCTTTTAAATCTGAGTCTAAACGATGAGAGATGTAGTTTATGCTATGATGATCGCTTCTAATAATGCTAATTAGTCATGGAGTTAGTAGTTATAAACGGTAGAGTTGAGATAAAAGAAACCTTTTGATAAAAAGAAACACAAGTATCGATATATATTCACACACGTATAGAGAGAGAACACTACCACAAACCACCCTTTTCACGATAATTGTAAACTTATGGCTCATTTATCTTTGATACTCAATAGTTTTAAACGGTGAGATCCCATTTCTCGTTGTAGAGGGAAACAAAGTATTGTTTATAAGAGTGTGGAGAAACCTCTTTCAAGCAAACACCTTTTAAAAACTTTAACCGAAAGTCTAAATATGATAATATCGACTAAGGGTGGGTTTGGACGGTTACAAATGGTATCAAAGTCAAACACTGAGCAAATGTGCCAGCAGGATGAGATGCCGGGCCCTCAAAAAGGGTGAATTGTGAGATCTCATATCGGTTGGAGAAAAAAAAGTAACCCGAACTTAGATTTGAAGTAAACTATGTAAATTTTATTGTCGTCTTTTAAACCTAACTTTCTTATAAAGGAAGATGCCTACCAACTTTCTTGTTGGTATTTTTTAGGTTCTTAAAGCTGTAAAAGTTGACTTAAAAAAAGAAAAAGTGGTGGTAAAATCTTATTGTTCATTTACAAATAAACAAATCTAAAGTTATGGTAAGAATCTCCCTAAGTATAACTAACATAATTCAATTAGTTAAAACAAATATTTTTAAATCGAAATGTCATAGTTTCGTATCCTAACTACGTGGGTGAAACTCGAGAGAAGATGAAAAATAAAGAGATGATACAAGTTTAGTATAACTCAGCTTAAGACTATATTCTTAACCAAAATGTCAAAATTTGTAATCGTACCCACATGGTATAAACTCGAGAAAAGAAGAATCTCCACACATAAACATTAGATGTTGCAGCAGCAAAAGACTAATTTGATGCTCTCGAGAGAATTAAGGATAAGATTAACACCCAGTTCAACCTACAACCTCGTCTCATTCATCTTTTTTGACATAACCCCACAATTATTCCCTACAAATTGGTTGAACAAATATGAACAAGCTTTGAATCAACAGGATTGAACTCCGTATCTTTCTACATATTTTACAAAACTCAAAAAAGGAGTTTGAAAAATAAAACATGCTCTGTGCCCATTTGTTTCAATCCCCTGTTAATGCCAATTTCAATCTACCATGACAACAACCGTCACGCACTCTCCCGATTGTCGCCCTGAAATTTCAGTATTCCCGCCCACTCGCGATGGCCTGTCCTTCTGGCAGTTCATGATCGCCGGATCAATTGCAGGGTCTGTCGAGCACATGGCCATGTTTCCAGTGGACACACTCAAGACCCGAATCCAAGCCCTTGCCGGATCATCCACCCTCCGACAAGCACTCGCTTCGATTCTCAAATCGGAAGGTCCGGCCGGGCTCTACCGTGGAATCGGAGCAATGGGTCTCGGAGCAGGACCTGCACACGCCGTATACTTCTCTGTATACGAATTCTGCAAACAAAGATTTTCGATTGGGAATCCCAACAACCCATTAGCCCACGCCATTTCTGGAGTCTGCGCAACGGTGGCGAGCGACGCCGCGTTGACGCCGATGGATGTGGTGAAACAGAGGCTGCAGTTGAAGAGCAGTCCTTATAAGGGAGTGAGGGACTGTGCTAGGAGGATTTTGGTTGAGGAAGGAATTGGGGCGTTCTATACTTCTTATTGGACCACGGTTTTGATGAATGCCCCGTACACGGCTGCCCATTTTGCCATTTATGAAGCTGTGAAAAGGGGATTGAAGGAGGGCTCGCCGGGAAGCGATGGCGGGGAGGGGTTGGTTGTCCATGTTACGGCTGGTGCGGCTGCTGGGTCTCTTGCTGCTGGTCTTACAACGCCATTAGACGTAGTGAAAACTCGGCTGCAGTGCCAGGTAATGTGTGGTTGTGTTTCTTGTTGGCCTCGAGAGGGGTCCTCTGTTTTAGTATGGGTAAGGCAATGGTTTTAGTGTACAAACAGGGAGTGTGTGGGTGCGACAGATTGTCAAGCAGCTCAATAACAAATGTGGTTAGGCATGTGGTGAAGAAGGATGGGAAGAGCGGGTTGATGAGAGGGTGGATTCCAAGGATGCTGTTCCATGCGCCTGCTGCTGCCATTGCCTGGTCCACTTATGAAGCCTCAAAGACATTGTTCCAACACCTCCACAATGACAACAATTAGAAGCTGCATGCAACCATTTAAACCACTTCACTCATTAGGAGAAGGACTGAAGAAAGAGGTTACTACAACTTATAAGTAATACTAACTTTTGAATTATAGATATGAGAGTGAAGGCGGTAGATTGAGAAATGACGAATGTTTAGCGTAATAGAGTCTTAACTTTGAAGTAATGTTGAACACAACTCTTTGTGGTAAACACTCGTCCTCTTTCATAATACAAATCGAAAAGAGATTACAAGATACGACAACTGGTTGGGGTTTGCCCGATGGACTTGTCTCCTTCACCTAGTTTTTAGTGTGATTTTTTGATTTCCTTTCTCTTTTCTCTCCACACCGTTTCTGACGTCTTTTCTTGTTGTTTTTCCTCTTCTACCTCTTTGTTGAGCTCTTTGCTTCCTTTCCACAAAGTTTTGGGACTTTTAGATGCCTAAAACGACAGATCCATGAGCCTCTCAAAATCTACAAATTGAATCTAGATTCTGATGACACACGACGTTATTATAGCTTTTAAAGCTTACCTCTTGTGCATGTGGGATCGTTGGCGGTCTTTTTCGTTTCGTAAACCAAGTGTTTCAATGTCGGTTTTTGTAGGTTTTGCCTTGCTAGAATATTCTCGGTTTCCTCTCTCTAGCTTGCGTTTCTCTCTTGATGTTTTCCTTGCAGGTGTCTATGGTTGAAGGAGCATGTAGGAGAGGTGTTGGGAGTGAGGGGGCGTGGTCTCGATTGAGGATGCACCGGAATTCTCGCATTTTCTGGCCATTAGTTCTTGGAGATTTCACGATACATGTCTTTGGTTGATTTAGACGCATTCTCCGGCCGACTGCTTGACACGTGCTTGCAACTTATTCATTGTCAGCTTGCACAAGCCTAGAATCTAGTGAATTTTTTTCATTTCTGATTTTCAAACTTTCTTTTGATATCATCTGATTCCTAATCTGAAATGATTAGGCTTCTTCACAAAAATTGTAGACTACATATTCAGTGCTCCTAAAGTCAATTTTAGCCAAACACACCCTAACAAACTCATTCAAACTTTTCAAAAACTACAAGTCCTTACTGAGTTTTGAAATCTACAACAACTTCAATTTCGACACGTTTTCCACCAAATCGAAACAAGAAATCTGTGATGTTTTCTCGCCTAAAACAACATACTCAGGAATCAGTTTCTAAAGACATCTACAACTCTCGAATTTTCAAAAAGAATGTGAATGTTTGATTAATTCACCACACCTAAATAGTGTGAAAGTTATCTTATTTATAATCAAATGAATTACAAGGATATGGAAATAGTAATAAATGGAAATAACAATAAATGAAAGATACCTATGATAATAAGGCAAATATTAGATATTTGCCTTATAATAAAATATCAAATATAATATATATGGTAAACTATAATTTATTACTAAATATCCTTAACAAAGAATAATCCAAGACCAATTACCCGTGGACTTACCTCGAGTTCTTGTGCGATTCTTAGCTGAAATGAACAATTCAACACTCGATCTTCCTCAATTTAGTGTTGGTTGACTTTGACCATCTTTAAATTTTTTATCATTTTAAAAATATTTTTCTTGGTTTCCTTATAATTTTCTAAGTATTTTTCTTTCTACCCGAAATCCTCAATAAAACTTTAAAATTTAAAAAGAAAAATTGTAAAATTCCATGTATAAGTATGGTGTGTAACACATAAATCTTATATCATATAAGAGTTCAAGGTCAAAACGTAAGTTTGGATACATCATATTGTCAATATGATAAATATGTAATAAGAATAATAAGAACGACATAATATAAGATGTATTCAATAATATATTTTTTCTTTAAAAAAATTATTTTTAACACTACACGACTCCTTTTGGCACCCTACATATTATTAGTTGCTTACAGGACTTGAAAGCACAAAAAGAGTAAGCTTAAAAGAAATGAGCGGCAACAAAATCAGTTGCATGCTAGAGCTACAAAGTGATAGATGACAATGAAAGCAATGACCAACTAGCAATATGTATAGAATTGTTACTCTGATGGTAGAACAAGTACAAGATTTCTCCATCTTTCGTAGTCTCCAATGGATTTCCATTTAAAAGGACGGTGGAACTTCTAAGTAAACCATCTGTTGGAGTCAAATGATATTCCTCCGTTGGTAAATCTATACTCATTCTTTGACCTTTTGAAGCTTTTCTTTTACTCAAACTCAGGTTGATGTTATTTTCAACGTCAATTATAAAGTTGGTTTCATTGCTCAAATTGATGAAAAGCAAGGTTACACCCGACTACATCAAATGATAAATTAAGATCAATAAATGGTATCAAATAAAGTTTTAATTTATTTGAATCTAAAAATGACTTCTTACTCTTCCTCTTGAACAATGGGCATAGCTACTAAGGTCAGAAGAGACATTATTGTGAATTTTGAGAACACGAGGTCCCATAAGTCCATGAAAGAGAAGTGCACTAATCAAAAAAAGAAAATATCAAATGAAGTAAGAATTTGTTTAAAGATAGATGATTTGAAGACGGGAGGTACCCATAGTAATCTGGCGTAGGAAGTAAAGTTGAGGATTTGATGACACGGTAGAATCCACCAATCAAAGTCTGCTTGCAATATACTTTTGTATTGTACATTGAAGCCATCTCGAGTTGATCCAAGTACCTAATGTATTCAATTCATTCTATAATTACTTGAGCATGGTTCTTTTCTTCACATTTAAATGCAGACGGGGAAAAAAATTCGAAATAGATTTGATTACCAAAAACTATTGATAAATGTATAAGAAAGATGAGGACTGACACCCTGATAAGCTCCACTCGCTTCTCCAACCCAAGCGACAGTCTAAGGGGCATTCTTTTGAATTATGTTCTCAAGATGTTCAAATGTGTTTGATACTTGAGAAAGATATGTTGAATTAACGAACCTATAAATCAATTTGGGGTCATCACCTACAAACGAAAGCACACTCTCAATACTTGTAAGAATTTATATACAAATTGCATGATGATGATGGTAGTAAGTATTGTAGCCAAACCTGCACCCATGTTATATATATATATATGATGAGTGAGAACATCGACAACTCCTTATACAGTTTTTCTAAGAAATTCATCGTACCATTATTCATTAAAGAATGCACCAGGTGCTACAATCATAGGTTTTTGTTGGGAGTTATTGTACAAACGATATGATTTCTCGAAGCTTGATAATGTCTTCTGCATATTGTGAAGCAGTAACACTTGCACCAATGCTATTAAGTCCAGCCAGTTCATTGCATGTAGCATATGTCTTAGTGAGCACGAAATAAAGTATTAGCTCAACCAAGATTAATTGCATCCAGTACGATTTAACTTACCAAACTCCTATGAATTTATTTGATAATTATTCTCTACCATGTATTGAATAAGAGCCTCGACATTGCTATAGTTCCAATTTCCTTCCATTGAATTCCTTGTGTCTTGTACTCACCCAACCGAGCATTTAAGCCAAAAGTCACAATCGCCCTATTATATTAAATATATATATTTTTTTTAGTATAAGAGAGGAAAAAAGAAAGCAAGCAAAAATACCAAAAATAATAATAAATAACATACTTGTATTGTTGAAAAAGTTGTTCAAATCATCCCACGTACAAATATTCCACCCATAAGTCAAACAACGAACCTTTGTTTGCTTGAAATGGGTGACAGGTTCCCTAGAAGCCGGCTCCAACGAACCTTTGTTTGCTTGAAATGGGTGACAGGTTCCCTAGAAGTCGGCTCCAACGAACCTTTGTTTGCTTGAAATGGGTGACAGGTTCCCTAGAAGCCGGCTCCAACGTTATAAATCAATTTATCTTGTAAAGTACCTCCAACTCTAATCCTTACCCACTTGAAAGCTAATGATAGAGTGCAAATTATGTTAGATTTTAGCATAATAGTTTAAAGGAAGAAACAATTATGCATTATTAATACTCAAACCTTGAACTGCTTTCTTGAGGATAGGAAGAGTTAAAGGATGGTAAAAAAAATTGAAGATAGAGTTGATTAATAAAATACTCTGAGTTACATTTTTTTTTCTCCTTTTGATTTCGGGAATCCTCACCAAATTGAGCATAGATGCATGACCATCCGAAACACAAAGTTTAGGCCAATGACACTCGTCATGAGGCCAAATGTCTAAAGTTAAGCACATGAAGTTCTCATCCGTTCTTACTATTGTTGTGGTTCCATCAACCACAATTTTACCCATTGCAGTGGTCGCTCAACACATAAGCTTGTTTAAGTTGGGAACAACAATCAACAATCTTTCTTGTTTGGAGACTAGACAACTCTCACATAGCTTGTTTGGGTGTATGATTTTGGGTAGCCCCGTAGCCATCTTCTTCTCTCTCATCATTTTGAGCACCTGAAAATTCACATGCCCAAGTCTTGCATGTCATAGCCAAGTTGGGTCTACGAGTGCCATCAATAGAGAGGTGGGCTGACTAGTCTTCAATAGTATCTTGTACAGGCGGTTATGTGACCGTTTTAACCTCATCAACACTGCTCCATTTCTGTCGAATATTTTGAGGAACGAGCCAGCTAACTCCACTTTACTTTCTTCTTCCGTCATTTAACCAAGTACTCTTCATGTTTGAGACATTGTATACCTTGGTCACTAGAAAAATATGGATCCTTTGCCTTGGATCGGTACAATTGATCCATCGCCAAACTTCATATTTCCAATGAGCTTCTCATCAAGCTACTTAAACTTTTTTCGATCTCCAGTCATGTGGTTGCTTTCTCCGTTGTCAAGATACCACACGTTGGTCTCCACTGGGTCTTCTCCTTTTGTGAGAAGGTTCAACATCATCTTCTCTTTGTTGAGCATCAATAGGTTGGATATCTTTTTCAGCCAACATTAGTGCGGGCTCTTAATCATGCGTGAGTGTGAGCTTTTACTCCTCATCGTGCTTCTTCTTGCAGAACTCTACTGAATAGTGCCCATAATTTTTTACAAGAGTAACACTTGATCATGCTCTTATCCTTTCTAATGGTTGACAT
Organism: Cucurbita maxima; assembly: GCF_002738345.1. NCBI lineage: Eukaryota > Viridiplantae > Streptophyta > Magnoliopsida > Cucurbitales > Cucurbitaceae > Cucurbita > Cucurbita maxima. The sequence goes on from NW_019272046.1 coordinate 2,185,036, forward strand.
TGTCATGTCTTAGTTTTAGGGATTCCTCTGTCACCATATTCGCAACCATGTTCTCAACCTCTGTTTTCTTTGTTATAGCTGTCACGTTCCCTCGTACCTGAAAAAAAAAAAAAAAAA
>NW_019272046.1:2185579-2220069 GCF_002738345.1 Cucurbita maxima
AAAAAAAAAAAAAAAAGTCAGCCGCATCATTTTTTTTTTTTTTTTTTACGTTTAGATATGTACACATTTTGTCAATTTACTTCTTTCTTTTCTTTTCTTTTTTCTTCTCTATAACTAAGACATCTTTTCCCCCACTCAGAAATATCTTGTTTTAAATGCATCTTTTAAAAAGTATTATAACATCTTTTTCAATATTTTTTTTCTCCTTTCATTATTTAGTGGTTGTAGCCATCTTGAAATACCATATTATTGTGGCCACAAGTTCTTAAATTGGAGATGATCTATCACATGGTTGTACACCACAATGATTATAATGTAACCCTTTCCTTATTTATAGAGATAGTATGTCTCAAGTTATCAATAACGATAAGAATCATGTTGACTCTCTAAGATTCGTCGATGATGACCTAATATCTTGGGACAATGAATTCATGAAAGTAGACAAATAAGCTATGTTATATGATGCATAAACCTCCATACACCATGTCATATAAGCTATGTTATAGACGAAAGATTTGACATGAATTATGTATGCATGATTCATAGACTCATTATGTTATGATTGAATGGAGATTTGACTTGTATCATAAACTTATGTCATGATTTTAAGCCATGGGGACCTCATGCAGTTTGTGCGTCAAATACGTCAAGATACTTCTCCGTTATGATTAGTACGGATGCATACCTTATAAAATTTATGTTTGCTATGACGTTATGCGGGCCCCTTCCCTTTGTGGTCTCCTCGAATTCGTTAGTGAGTGCTAGCTCAACGAGCCAAGTTTACGTATACGAGCCCGCATAGTGAGTCCATGTGTGCATGTGTGAGCCGTACATAAGGAAGTACTACACATACAACCTTGCCTAAACCAAAAAGTGGAATCTAAGGCCCTTTTTATTTTTCAGGTAAAGGTAAGCACCCCTACACAGATGACGATGTCACGATGGAGGCCATGTGATCAAAGTTAAGGTAGTTGCTTTCCTATTTGTTCTTTTGAAGTCCCTAGATTATTCTTTCTTTATGTTATCTGAAATCACGTTGTTTTATTATGAACGTATAAACGTATGACATCGTTTATGAAATATTTTTAATGAATTTTCTGAACATAATAGACATGTCATGCATGTCATGGCGACTATATTTTTAATATAAAAATAAGGTCGCTACAGGCCCCATAACTTAAACATCATAAAGGAGATGACGGCCCTCAATCTAGTAAACTATCGTATACCTTTGTTCATTTCTCTCATCCAAACAAGATCACGATTAAGGAGTGATTTGTACCCCTAAATGCACTAGGCGCTCATTAAGTACATGCATTTTCAAGGCTCAACCCTATTTCTACCAACTTATAAAGGTACTATCCCAAACATTTGCTAGAGCAGATTCACTAAAAAGAAATTAATTTACAAAGTCCTAAAGTCCTTTCTAAAACGCTAATGGAACCTTGGATAACCAAACTAAGTTATAATTAGGGGATGTTAGGGAACCTCTCTCTAATTGTACTTGTATAAGAGTATATTCATCTATGCACGAAGATATCATCACAAGGGACAGAATCTAAACATGGTTATGTAGTCAGAATTTGAATTCGTTCAATTCTAGAATTTTTTCGTTATTTTCTTAAAAAACGAGCATCTTAACCGTTCAACATGTTTTTTATTACTACATGCTTTCATACATACTACAAACTTGTCTTAATTTAAAGTCTCGAAATTCAACTTACTTGACTCAAAATTTATTTTGATGGTCAGTTTGTGCCCTTCAAAAACTTCAATTCTCTCCAAACTCCTCAAATAGGTCTTAAATAAGAAAAAATGTGAGTACCTTCTACGAGTATAAAAAAATTGATTCGATTAGACCATACCGATCATCCCCTACCTATAGCCACTCGGTTTTGCTTGCACACGTGTGCGTGTGTCTCAATTGGAATACAAGTTGAAGTATCTTAAAGCTAAGATTGGAATAAAAACATAATAAAAATAAGAAAGTTTAAGGAGTTTTTGATTGATGTGACATGGTAGTATGATGGGCATTTTCAATGGTCCCTACTCTTTAAACACAACAAGAGTAGGGGCATGACCTTATAACCACTACCATCTATCAATTTATATATCTCACATGCCTTTAAAACCTTTGCTTTCAAATTTTTGGCTCCCACCAATACCTTCCTTTCTCCCAACACTTATCAAAATCCCGGATGATCTTCGGATTACATAACATCAAGCACGTCCGGCAGCTATTCAAATGGATCCAGTTCTTCCTATCCGCGCCCGCACCCCTGTTTGGTAATGGAATCCTATCGACTGACTGGGTACTTTTAGACCAATTAGACCAAAAAGATTTGAGCTGCTTTCACTATGCGAGGGCTTTGGTCTGCTTCCTTCTTTTCAATCACAGGAAATGATTCAATCTCGAACTGGGTGAGCCTCTGACTATTCAGTTAAAGTGAGAGTTGGTTCAACTATCGAAGATAGACATTTTAAGGCATTTTGTCAAGACTGCCGGCTTTGCTAGTAAGTAGATCGGAACGCTAACGGTGAGGTGCCAGCCAACTAACCTTTGTCTCTGTCCCTCAATCAATCAATGGGACAAAGACAAAGAACATTTTTTTTTTATCCTTTTTACTTTTATCTTTAGTTTCAGATGAAAATCGTTAATACTTTTGTTTCGGAAAATATTACGAACTTTAAAAAAATGTTTAAAAAATACCATTAAGCTTTGAAGGTTTTATTAACCTTCAACTTTAAAAAAATATATATATCCTTAAACTCTTTCTAAAATTTTAAAAAAGTATTTTTTAATTTTTTTATAAAATGTTTGAGAGTAATAATAAAAATTTGAAAATTATATTTTTTTAAAGAGAAGAAAATATTTAATTTATTATTTAGCATAGGTAGGATTGTCATAATATAGTAATTATGACATTTTAAGGGGTTTAATAATAATTAGAAAAATAATTAGAAAAATAATTAAAAAAATAATTAGAAAATTTGTTGATCTTATCCTTGGGATTACGCTTTATTCAGCAACTTGATTGCCTAATTGGCACTCTGATTACCAGTTGTCATGCCTCTTGCGCACCTTTTATTTCTTTCATTTTTTATTTGCTAAATTACTTTTTTGTCCTTTTTTCTTTTTCTTTTTCTTTTTCTTTTCCAAAAAGGATTATTCTTCTCTTCCTAATTTTAAGTCACCCTTGATATAGAAATAATAATATTATAGAAACGTTATTTAATTATTTCCGCATTGTGCATACATATATATATTTAAACTTTATCCACCGTTGAAGTCAAATTAAAGTTGGGAAATTCAAACAAACAAAATAAAAGAAGGGTATTTACGTCATTTTCTTCATCCAAGTTGCTCCTCTTGCCCCTCTCATGAACTTCGCAGAAAAGAAAAATCCAAATTGTCAAAGAAAAAAACCAAAGTCTGACCGTTACGGCAGCCCCCGATTTCATCTCTATATAAATTCGCCACCGGAACAAAAAAATCCCCCTACTACCCCTCCGCCGGATAATGCCTCCCAATCCCCCTAAATCTTCCGCCGCCTCTCACCGGGTAACGCCTGCTGCCTCCGCCACCGCACCCCCGGGGGTTTTCAAGCGCAAGATTCCCTCACGCGCTACCACAGTCCCCGAAGCGGTGGCGCGTTATCACAACCACGCGATCTCCTCCAACCAGTGCTGCTCCGCCGTCGTCCAAGACATCGCTGCCCCTGTCTCCACTGTCTGGTCCGTCGTCCGCCGTTTCGACAACCCACAAGCGTACAAGCACTTTGTCAAGAGTTGCCACGTCATCGTTGGAGACGGCAACGTCGGTAGCCTCCGTGAAGTCCACGTCATTTCCGGTCTTCCAGCAGCAAACAGCACCGAACGACTGGAGATTCTCGACGACGAACGCCATATTATGAGCTTCAGCGTCATCGGCGGCGAACATCGGCTCGCTAACTACCGGTCTGTCACGACGCTCCACCCGGAAGGAGACGACACCGTCGTAGTGGAATCGTACGTCGTCGATATTCCGCCGGGAAATACGGAGGAGGATACGTGCGTGTTCATCGACACCATCGTCCGATGCAACCTCCAATCGCTGACTCAGATCGCCGAGAACTTAACCGGCCGGAACCGAGCGGCGCCGCCGTGAGCTGTCTTGTAATCGTTTCTTTTTTCTTTTTGGTTAGCTGGATAGAATCGGTGAGAGGTCGTTTTGTTTGACGCTGATTTTAAAAATAATGTTTTTTTATATATCTATATATATTGTATCATGTTAATTGAATGTATTAAGAACCATTTTTCTTTTCTCGAATTTAAAATCTGAAAATATTATTCTTATTAAAAATAATTTTTTTAGATTTAATTTCGCTAGCAATAATGAATCTATATGATATTATATCGTACTTTAAAAATACTATTATTATTATTATTATTATTATTATTATTATTATTATTAATTTGGGGTTTTGAATGGAATGGATGAGGGGAAATTAGGTAAGAACAAACCCACCATTTCAAACTGTCTCTTCTGCCACCTCTGCAATTTCCTTTTTATTTATTTATTTTTAATTTAAAAAGGAAAATTGGAGTATGCAAGTTGCATATAAATAAATTAAAAATAATAATTTTATTCTCTCTCTTTAAAGAAAGAATTGCTGAATAAGACTGGGTTCTGCAAGTTGGTGTGCAACTTGAGGGGTGCTGCTTTTTTTTTTATTATTATTATTATTATTTAACTATCTATTTTGGGATGGGTTGCCCGTTTATTCTTTTATCCATAATACATGTTACATTTATTGGATGATAAAAGTCTCACATCCGTTAATTTAGGAAATGATCATAAGTTTATAATCTAAGAATACATTCTTCATTATTATGAAGCAAAGTGGACATTTTGGGAAGCCCAAAACAAAGCACTGAGAGCTCATACTCAAAGTGAACAATATCATACTATTGTGGAGAGTCTGTTGTGAACCAATGGGAATGATTATGGAATAGGGAATGAGGAGAAGATGGGAGATGGTACAGGCTGCCAAATATGAACATCTTTTGATTGTGTTTGTTTGAGAAATGTTTTTGAAGTTTCTTTACGTTAAAGAATCCCATTATATAATCAATTTTGGTTTTCATACCGAAAGGTAAATTAGTTATAAACTAGGGATTATACTAAAACTTGAGCACACCCAACCATGAATTGAAACACTATCCATTTCCATTTCCATCCAACAATAATTCTACTCCAAGCTTCCTATCTGGAAGCCAAATTCGTTGATACCCACTTCCCACCAACCCCAACACTCAACATCATACCATTAATAATCAATAAAACTCTCAAATTTCAATACACACCTCTCTGCTCTGTTCTTCAAAATGGCAAAGAAACCCCAATTAATCCCCAACGCCACTTGGGGAATCCCAATTCGAACCACTTTCCGAGCTGCCCTCGCCCTTTTAATTGCCCTCCTCCTTGTCTCCGCCGTTTATTTTACCCAAAACAGAGCCGCCCAAGTTCTCGAAAATTACAGCACCGGCGGCGGCGGTGGCTGTGACTTGTTCACTGGGAAGTGGGTTTTTGACAATGAGTCGTATCCTCTTTACAAGGAGAGGGAGTGTGTTTTCATGTCGGATCAGTTGGCGTGTGAGAAATTCGGGAGGGAGGATTTGGGGTACCGGAATTGGCGGTGGCAGCCGGATGAATGTGAGCTGCCGAAGTTTAATGCGACGGCGCTGCTGGAGAGGCTGAGGAATAAGAGGATGGTGTTCGTGGGAGACTCGTTGAATCGTGGGCAGTGGGTTTCGATGGTGTGTCTTGTGGGCTCTGTTATTCCGCCGCCGCTGCAGTCCATGCAGAGTAATGGGTCGTTGATGATGTTCAAGGCCACTGTGAGTAGATACTTTATGAATGTTTATTTGATTTGATTTAGTAGCTGTTATTGAATGAATATTGGATTTATATTAAGGAATACAATGCGAGCATAGAGTTCTACTGGTCCCCATTGATGGTGGAGTCAAATTCGGACGATCCAGTCAACCACCGATTGCCAGATCGGATAGTCAGGGTGAAAGCCATAGAGAAGCACGCAAGGCATTGGGCCGACGCCCACATACTCGTTTTCAACACTTATCTTTGGTGGAGAATACCCAAGATTAAAGCCCTGTAAGTGACCCATTACCTCAATATTGTTTGGAATTATCAACCTTTGTTCAACAACCCTCCTGCCAACGAAGATATATTTGTAACGCCCTCAAGCCCTAACCTAACCGATATTGTCCTTTTAAGCTTTCCTTCTGTAGAGGTTTCCACTTCGTTTTATAAAAAAATTAGGGAGAGGTTTTACGGGCTTCCCCTCAAGGTTTTTAAAATGCGTCTACTAAATAGTATGAGAGAGGTTTTTAGGATTTCCGCTTAAGGTTTTTAAAACGAGCCTACTAAAAAGAGTTTTTCATTACCCACATAAAGAATTATGGGGAGATTTCCACACTTTTATGAAAAAATGTTTTATTTTCCTTCACACGAGATACCTCACAATCCATCTCATTCGAGAGATGCTTCTTCTCCATGTGGGTTCTCACAATCCACTCCCTTTGAGAGCCAGCGTCCTTGTTGGCACACGGTCTTGTGTCATCTATTAGAGAAAAGTTTCCACAATTTTATAAAGAATGTTTCCTTTTTCTCCCTAATCGTTGTATTCCTTATTTATAAATCAATTATCAACCCCTTAATTAGGTGAAAATTTATATATATTCTTTCGGACCGAATCCCATATGATGAAAATTTATATATATTTTGGGTTTAGGTTCGGATCGTTTGAAGATTCAGAAACAAGCAAGTTGAAAGTAGTGAAGATGAGACGCGGGTATGAAATGGCATTAAGAACATGGGCAGATTGGTTGGAAGTAAACATAAATCCAAACAACACCCAAGTGTTCTTCATGAGCATGTCGCCCATTCACGACAGGTATGAGCACAATGTCGCCCATTCATGCTGTGTTTTCTTTGAATCTGAAACTAAACAAGGCGTTGCACAAAGCGCAGAGGCGAGGAATGGGGGCGAAGCAAAGCCCAAAACTGTTACGGCGAAACAGAGCAGATAGCAGAAGTTGGATATCGAGGAAATGGGACAGATCCAAAGATGATGAAGATAGTGGAAACAGTGTTAGCTGAGCTCAAAACAAGAGGATTGAATGTGGAGATGATCAACATTACGCAGCTCACAGAGTATAGAAAAGAAGCTCACCCATCCATATACAGAAAGCAATGGGAGCCATTGAAGCCCCATCAAATTTCAAATCCAACCTCGTATGCCGATTGCATTCATTGGTGTCTCCCTGGTGTGCCTGATGTGTGGAATGAGCTTCTTTATGCTTATATTTTCCACCCAACCAAGCCTTCTAACCAAAATTTGAATTAGCTTTCTTCCATCAATTTTTGTGCAAACCCACCATAAGAACTGGGTGAGTTGTGAGAAAAGGTCAATAGATTTAAATGTGCTAAAACAAGATTGTAAAATGTTCACGTTCCATCTAAAAAAAAGTGTAAAATTTGAGAAGTTAATTATCTTCCGTTTGTTCAACATCGGGTGTCATGATTCAGAGATATATTAATGACATGTCTTAAAGTAGAACTCGAGCCACATATTCATTTTTCATCTGCCTTTATGGCTTCATTGGATTAAACATAATTTGTGCGGAATCCAAGCTTATTGGGCCTCACACTACATATGCGGGTACGTTCAATCTTCTATGACCCAATCAACTTTAAAGTGACTTCAATATTGTACAAAGAGTGTGCTTTTGACTCTAGAGAAAAGAGTCGAGTTTTGATTAAGGGGAGAGTGTTCGAGAGCTCCAGAAGTCTCGAGTATTTGAAGCATTTAGACTATCAATCTCATAGTAGTCTATCATAATGCACAGGTGATTTAAACAATACGTCATCCGTAGCATCGAGAACCCTAAGTATAATAGTTTTATTCTACCAATTCCTATACAAAATCAAAGGACTAACAATATGATTAGGACTAAGGTGAACATTAATCCTAATTCATTCACAGAGATGATGTCCGCTAAAATGGCTAATGGTAATGGGCTGAGCCCATAAATAAGAGAGTCCATGTGAAGACCTCGGCCCAAGAATGCCGACAAAATAGAATGAAAATTAAATTATATGGAAATGCGGGGTATCGATCCCCGTACCTCTCGCATGCTAAGCGAGCGCTCTACCATCTGAGCTACATCCCCTTACTGTTTATTAGAAGTACTTATTCTTATTTGAGCTAATTTCCTTCATTTTTGGGACAGAAAACTTTGAATATAAGATTTTGGAAGAATCTTTAGATGCAAGTTTTAGACTATGCTACTTAGAACGTATAAAGTCTAGGACATAGGTATTCAGATCGCTTGAAATATATGAAGCTTTGGATGTAGGTTTCAAATACATCGCTTGAAATGTAAAAACTCTAAGTATAGGTTTCAGACTACGTCGCAATGAACACTTGAAGAAGTTCTGGATGTAGGTTTAGATTATGTCGCTTGAAATGTATGATGTCTTGGACATAGGTTCATACTGCGTCGCTTGGAACACATGAAGTCTTATACGTAGGTTCAGATTGTATCACTTGGAACATATGAAACTTTGGATACAGGTAGTCAAGTTCATATCTTATACCATAAATCTTAGGGGGAGTGTCTTAATGAACAAAATAAAAAACAAGCACAAGAATAAGAACCAAAGACAAGAATTAAGAACAAGAACTCAGATCAAAAATAAAAAAATTAAGGATAAGAAATAGAAAAAGGATTAAGATTCGAGTTCTAAGAACTAAAAATTCAGAACCTCAGAGCTAAGGTCCATAGATTAGAACTAAAGTGAAAGAACTCAAAGACCAAGACCAAGGTCTTTGGGCGAGATCACGACAAGAAATTAGAACTCACTCTCAGAACGTAAGGGCCTAAGTTCTCAGGACAAGAACAAGAATATAACAAGAACGAGTATGGTAGCTTAGCATACCTTAAGGACATGATTAAGAGCCTACAAGTAGGCTACTTAATTTTTGTACTCACTTAAGTTCTCTCATGCATTTTAGGTACTATGCTTTTTGAAACGTATGAAGCCTCGGGCATTGTTTTCAAATTGTGTCGCTTGGAACTTAAGGAGCATTGAACACAAGTTTCAAACTACATCGCTTGAAACGTAAGCTTGGGTGTATGTTTTCAAACTGCAACGCATTAAGTTCTAAGTGCAGGTTCAGACTACGTCACTTAAAATATATGAAGCCTTTTAGGTTATCATACTGTTTTGCTTGAAACGCATGAAACATAGAACATAGGTGACCAGGTTCATGTCTTGTACCATTAATTTTAAGTGGAGTGTCTCAAAGAACAAGTGTTATACACAGCTACACCACGTATTTAGTTTTTTTTAATCTTTCAAGTTATTTTGCTTATTGGACACAATGTATTCGAACTCATAAACTTTATTTTGATTGGTAAATAAAATGTAATTATGTTTTGTTTTAAATGTCAATTTTTTTTTTAGTCACAATTCGTTCTTCTGGAACCTTTAAAAATCGAGCCATAATAATATTATTCAAGATTACACTAATAATTTTGAAATTTTCAAACAATAAATAATATTAAATTGGATATAAAATAATCAAAATTATTATTAAATATTAAATAATTAATTATAAAGTTTTAAGGCATAAATCAACAACCGTTGTAGTATTTCAATCCGAGCAATCTAACAAAATTAACTTCATGCAATTTCTCTCCCGAATTCTTTCATATGATTTATTTAAAATATATTCTTCTAAATCATATGATTTTGCATGGTTCAGATCAATTAGGTGAAAAATATATATATATATTGGTAACATTAAATATTAAAATAATTAATATATGTTAGATACATTAAACAAAAAAAAAATATATTTAAAAATAAAATAAAATAAAAAATTAGTTAACTTTCAGATATCTTATTACATTTAAATATTATTTAACACAATATTATATTCTAATATAATAAATATTCAAATATATGCTTTTCGTTTTATTTAATTTTAAATAAACTCGCATTCGTTTTCAACTAGTTTGTAAGAATTTTTTAAAAAAACTTTTTAAAAAAAGAAATTTACTTTTTTGAATTAAAAGATAAAAACTTATTTTAAAAAATGCTAATTTAAAACAAAAATTAAATTTTGCACACAATAAGTCCAATCAAATTAGAAGATGAATAAATTACAAACCAAAACTAAGGAATGGTAAATATTGTCATTAAGATAAACATTGCTCCACACCTTTAATAAAATTAAAAATCACTGAAAATTTATGGATATGAAAGTAAGTTTTGACCTTTTCTCAAAAAAAAAAATAGAATATCTATATACGGTAAACTCGGGTTGGGTTAGGTTGAGTTGGATTCTACAAGTTTTTTGGACTGATCAAAAAATTTGAATTGGTTGAGTTAGTGATCCAACCGATTCAAATAGACCTAATCCAACTGAACCAATTCAAATAGACCTAATCCAACTCAATTTTCTATTCTTTTGTAACTTTTTTTTTAATTATTTAAAAAGAAATCTTATATATCTACCTACCTAAAATTTCATACAACTTTAATATCAAACATTCAAAAATCACATTACTAATATTTTTTACGACCAATTGTAACCTTATTTTTGAGTTGGTGGGTTGTTTGAGTATTGTCGAGGGGTGAACGGAAACAACCTAAACAGAAAAAAATAAAAATAGATCAAATAGTCAAATTAGTAAATTCTCAAATCACATAAATACCAATTTCTAACATTAAGGTTTAAAAAACGTAAAATAATGATTTTTCAAAGCAAATTACGAAGAAGACACGTGATTGAAGCATTAAAATCTGTAAGATTGAAGTATAGGTGTAATATTAGAAGTAAAAGAAGGTCACAAATTCCTTACCATTTCATTGGGTTAGTAGAGGGAAGAAAATAATACGAAAATGATAAAGAGAGAGCATGCAGACGAAATAGGGTATTGTGGAGGTCCATGGGCGAGCAGCTTAATAAACACAGAAATGGAGCAAGAAGAAGCCATGAAACTCAGGATGGATAGCGCCGGAAGAGAATAGGAGGGCGTGGGAAGGGGGGTGGGGGGGGGGTGATGCAACAGCGGCGCTATCCCTCCTGAGCTTAACGGACTCTTCCGTGCGTTGAAGGCAGTAGAAGAAACGCCACCAAACCCAACTAAATGCTACATGCTGTGTGTGTGTGTGTGTGGTGGAACAATAATGCTGTAATGCCCATCGTATTTATAGCCTCAACGTGGGATTCTATTTCTTTCCCATTTTTATTTATTTTGTTTTAATAATAAAAAAGAGTTTAATTTGGGAGTTAAGGAGAGGAGGGGTGAGGGGTGACATTGGAAATTGGAAAATTTCCTGACTTTCATTTTCGTCTTCCCGACTATCAAAGTGGTCTTCGCCGTAGACCAAGGATCGATCCATGGCCCAGTTTCCCATGTTTCCCAAAATACCCTTCTGTAAATATTCACAATACCCAGGGGCATAAATGTAGTCTTGTTTTTAAATTAAATTAAATTAAATAAAAGGAGAGATATTGTTGATTATGAGTTAAATTGCAGAAAATAGGAATGAGGTACATGCAGTCTCTGAATATCTTTTTATTTTTATTTTATCCTAAATAATAATAATAATAATAATAATAATAATAATAATAATAATAATAATAATAATAATTTGGTTGCATGTAAAAGGAATTATGATTTTCGAAACAATGCAAAATATTTATTAAAAAGGGGGGAAAAAGAAAAAGTCCGTGCTGGGAGAGTGATGACAATGTCAGATAACGGGCCCACCACAGGACAGGCACCACCTGGAATTTACCGTACCCGATCCGACCTCCTATATTTTTTTTAAAATATATATATATATATATATTAAAGGATTTTGAATTTAACACTAAAAAGGCTATAAAAATATCAAATTCCCATAAAAAGGGAACCGGCCTGAGTAGCCAAAAAAGGGTTTATTTCCATCGGGATCGAACCGGACAAACCGGGTAGACTTTTTTTATTTTTTTTTGGTCAAACACATTGAGGGTATGAGTATAATCATGACCATTGGTTTTAAGGGGGTGGGGCCCATGACAATTTGTCGGTATTTGAGTAATGGGCCTGGGCCTGCGGGTGGTTTTAATTCTGGGAAATGATTATGCGCGGGTACGACTACGGTGCAGCTAGCTACTGCCACTCTGTTTTGTGGACCCCACTGTCACAACCCCCATTATTTGCTTAATTACCTTCTGCCAACACTATGGGTCCCGCTTTTTATTTCTATTACACATTTAATCCCAACTTTTTTATTCTTCTTACAACTTTATCAGTAAATTTCTTTTTTTTTTTTTTAAATATTTAGTTTAATAAATACTTAAACCTTTTATTTTCTGTCTAATAATTTTTTTAAATGTGATTTGATTTATTTTACATTTTCTAAAATATTCATAAATCTATTATATACAAATTTACAAGTTTTATATCAAATAAGAATTTAAAATTTAAAGTTTTAAATATTTATTATATATATAATTGAAAATTTTAAAATCTATTACTGAATTAAATTTATATTTTAACCTTTTTAAATATATATGAATGACTTTAAATAATATAATTTAGAGCAGTGGCTAAAGATAATTGAGAAACTCGATGAAGATATTAAAGTTTTTTTTTTTTTTTTTTTTAAATTAAGTTGGTACAAATTTATTTATTTATTTATTATCGTCTGACATTTGATGATCTTCCTATATTTAATTTTGAAATGATTAAGTTCATTGCATTCAATCTTAGAAGTAAATAAGGGGATTGATATTATTGAAGTAGTTGGGTTTTATAAATTTTAGATTTTGATTCTCAATTTACCTATCGACAATAATATTATATTATAAAATATTTCAATCGGCTAGGTTTGAGATCATACGATTCTACAAACTCTTACGAATAAAGCTAACTTAACTAATGATTCTAACTAAGCATTGAGTCTCTCATTTTCCAAATTAACAAATTAGGAAGATTTTAGGAAGGAGTCAAGGGCCGAGAAGCTCTCTATAAGGCTATTCAAAGAACCTCAAAATTGGATGGAAAATGGGTATGTAACCGATAAGAAGAATCATGAAATTGAGGGCAATCACGCAAAGTCGTTCTTCCAAAAGTATTTCTTAAACTTGAGAGGAAGGAGATGAAGAGATATCACGAAGGAATCAAGGCTAGAAAGTGTCTAGATTTTTCAAACAAATAAGATAAATTTTAAGTTTTACTCCAACGAAGAACATGTTTTATAGAAAAATTTCGAGGCTTATATCTTAGACTATAGCGTACGATAATGTATGAAATCATTCCCTTGTGTTTTTCTGATTCAACGTCGAGTGAGAAAGCCACTACATGAGACTAAGAAAGTTGAGTTTTAGAGACATCCTAAAAGGGTCTGAGTCTTCCTCCCTTCTTTTGGGGCAGAAGATGATGATAGTGGTCAATTTAAGTGAACCGACCACATCAGCCCAAAATCCTGACGTCCCTTAATTTATTTTATCAAATTAGGCTTCTTCTAGATCGGTTCTCATGAATTTTTATATGGTTCCTAAAACTAAACATCAAGGGTTACGCACAAGAATTTTGGAGCAATTTAGGTACTGGAAGCTCAAGAATTGGGTCCCCGAACATCAACTAAAGGTAAGTAGTCAAAATGCCTGTAACACTCGATAAGGAATAAAGTAACTTAAAAAAGATTAAGCCGCCAAAGTAAGATCAAGGGATAAAAAAAAAAAAAAAAAATTAAAGGGTTTAAACAAGAACAAGGATGCTTAGTAAGTAATTTAATAATGATAGGACATAAGACGAAAGAAAAATATAAGCATAAAGAACATAAAGGTCTTTTTTATAATTTTGAAGGAAATTTCTAAATTTTTAATTTTTTAACCGGAATGAGTTTTAAGGTAATCAACAAATAGTAAATAATTTTTAGAATTTTTTTTGGATTTTTTAGAAAAATAATAATAAAATAAGTTATAAAAATTTAATTACCAAAATACCCTTGAACTTCAAAGTATTTACAAAAATACCACAAATTAAAAAAAAAAAATCAGATCCTTCATATTTTCATTTTTTAACAGTGGGATCTTCCCCTTGAGTATGTTCTAGAGGAGATACCTACCTCGTCACATCCAACGAAAAGAATTCAAATTTTAGGATGGTTGTTTGCTAATTAGAGAGAATATTTTCGATGATCAATTCAGAAAACTCGAACTCCAAATCACAAAGATTCTGACGGTTTCAATGACGATTTAAGCTCCCTCTATAAAGTAAGTTTGGATTTTCATTCAGAATAAGAATCGAACTAAGTTGAGTTTTCAATTGCGAGTTATAGTCGTTGAGTTTTGGATTTCTTACTCTCGGGTTTCTTCCAATCCGAGAGAAGTTGTTTACCATTTTCCTTTCAACTTGTTCCTACACCTTCTAAACAAGATTACCCACAAATTTTATGAAGAAATCGAGTGCTGCAAGAGCCCAAAATACCAATTCTCAATTGTGTCTGCCACTAAAAGAAGCTTGAAAGTTTGAAATTTCAATCTGAGGTTACAAACGAATTCACCCGGTGAGGCCAATCTCATTCAATTTTTGCACATCCAAGGATCATTTTTGTAGAAGATCACGAAGTGAATTAATCCCAAGAACGTGGGTATCAGAGAAATTTAGTATCGGATACAAATTTGGAGAAAGGATCAAATTCCCATCTGCAGTTCATTTTTCTTTAAATTGAGCATTCCTTTATCATAAGAGGATTAAGTTGAGTAGCTTTGGTAAAGAAATCGAGAGCTAATACGTCCTAGATTAAGCGGCCCAAGGAAAGGAAATTTTGCGTTCTCGAGTGAGTTGCAAACTGAGGATAATTCTCAAAATTAAGGCCACACACTCAACGTTACTCCAAAACAATTCCTTTAGCTAAAGGGAAGAACAAGGAAGAAATTTCATGAAGAAATCGGGTCATAAGAACCTCTAGAAAAGGTTGCCCAATAAGCTTTTTTCCTGGGTTGAGCTCCGACGAGAAAAATGATTTCCTACGAACTTTGGAGGAGAATAACTTAGGCTACTACCCACTTATGAAATCAATTCCTAGCTATTTCCTAAAACACCATCTTTAAGTTTTATGAAGAAATCAAGGGGAGAAATTTCACAAACGAAGCTGGAGAGAGGCTCTTTCGAGAGGCAGCGCAAAGGCCATGCGCGTTTTCTTTCCTTCCAAAGGAAGAAGATGATGACATGGCTGGTTCAATTGAATCGACATGTCAAACCAAAACATGGCCCTCCATTAGTTTTCTTAATTTTAACCCTTTTCTAGACCGGTTCTCATGAAACACTTTATAGTTTCAGAAACTAGACAATCTATGGAATCTGTCAAAAAAAATTTGAAATAGTTCAGATACGAAAAACTCAAGAACGAATGTCCCAAACATTGACGACGAGGTATGTAGTCATCTTGGACTTTTCGTAAGAAATAGTTGAAGGAATCACTTGGATGGATTTCTGTATGAACCTTAAACTAAATATGAATTAGAGAAGTATGATAGAAAAACAACCAGAATCGTGAGTTAAGACCCTTAATCAATTGATTTACTCAAAATTTAAGTAACCTTAAAATAACCCATTAAATGAACTACGTTGCTCATGAAATTTTAATATTAAGCATATTATGGCATATTAAGTTTATATATGAAATTTAGTGGTGATTAGAAGAAACGCTTAAACTATATACCTCAAGGAACTATTACCTAAGATCCAAAACTCTACTAAAATTATTTAAAGAACATATTATGACATCATAGCATTTTCAATTACTCATGCACGATGGATTCACAAGTTAGGTCGTGCTTAAGAACGTAGGTAGAGCTTCAAGAAATTAAGAACCTTAGAAATTTATAGAAAGAGAATCAAGAACAATACCATGCAAACTTTACATCTATAGGAAGAATGCTAGGTACCACTCAAGGATAAGGGATCAAGGCCTCAAACTTAAAAACTCAAGGAACTCCAGACCTCCCATGGTACAACATGTTCATGACTCAGACTACATCTCTTTGAACGTAAGAAGTCTTAGATGTAGGTTTTTCAGATTGCTTGGAACATAAGAAGTCTTGAGTATAGGTATTCAGACTATGTTGCTTGGAACGCAAGAAGCCTCGAGCATAGGTATTCAAACTATGCTGCTTGGAATGCATAAAGTCTTGGGCATAGATTTTCAGACTGTATCATACTAAACACGTGAAACCTTGGATGTAGGTTAAGACTGTGTCGCTTGGAACATATGAAGTCTTGAACACAGGTTATCAGATTCATGACGAGTACCGTAAATCTTAGGGAGTGTCTTGGAAAACAAAACGAGAACGTAACAAGAATATAGAAAGTAACCAAGAATGAGACAATGATCAAGGAATAGAACATAAATAAAAATCCAATTTATAAAGACAAGAACCTACAACCACAGTACTACGACCCTTAGATCTCAGACCTCAGAACCTAAGGACTAAGGTCCTTAGAATAGATCATGATAAGAATTCAAGTCAAGAACAGAACCAAAGAGTCCAAGTACTTGCAACAAGAACCATAACAATTTAAGAAGTGTGGTACCCTAGCATATCAAGGACACGATTAAGAGCCTACAAGTTCCATCCATCATCGAAATTTTTTTTTTTTTAAATAATTTGTGTCCATTCATTATTTTGTGTTTTAACTACTTATGTAAGAACTTTATTTTGAAATAATGTATTTATTTCACGAAAAATTTGTCCATCTTTTTACACCGTCAAGTCAACCAAAAGTCGTGTTTCATGCCTTACAATGCCACTAATGTTCCTTTAAGATATTTCAAGGACCAAACACCCTCCAAATGACTCAAGATCTTAAGAAGGCCCATATAAAAAGGACAAGAAGGTTTATCTAAGATTTCAAGATGATTGGATCAAGTTTAGAACCTAAACCAAGTTAGGGGTATAAGTAAAGGGTCTTACGTTACTAAAGATTGCTAATACCACTCAAGAAACAAGAATCAAGAACAAGAACCAAGAACAAGGATAAGAATTAGGAACAAGAACGGAAAACCAAGGATAAGAACTAGAACATGGGTTAAGATCCAAGTTCTCATATTTTAAGTACCCAAAACCTTAGAACCAAGGTCTTTAGATCAGAACCAATGTGAGGAACTCAGAACCCAGGACTAAGGTCCTCGAGTTAGATCATGGCAAGAACTCGGAACAAAAGGCCATAACCTAAGGGTCTAGTTCTCAAAATGAGAACAAGAATATGATAAGAAAGAATGTGGTACCCTAGCACACCTTAAGGACACAATTAAGTGCCTACAAGTAGGCTACTCATTAAGCCTTTATACTCATTCAAGCTATCTCAGGTTTTGTCGGGTGACAAGAAGAAGCTGGTTGAGGATGGATGTAGATTTGAAGCAGGTGCCACATAAAGCCACATTGTTTTTCAATTTTTCAACTATTCTCTTTGTGGTCTTCTATAGAAACACTCCTTGGAGGTCAAAACTGATTGGGACGATACTTGCTCGACGAATTATCGTGTTGTTGGGTTTTATGTCCTAAAACTCATAGTTTGTAAACAAAAGCATATTCTATTTTCAATAAAGTTATTATTGTTGTTTATTCAGTAAAGATTGTTATTGAATAAAGTGAACTTTACGATCATTAATCTAAATCCAATAAACTAAGAACACTTTGGCTATAGTATGATTACTTGAACTATAGGTAGAGACATAAGAGTTGATCAAGTTCAAGTATATAGTCAAAATGATCTATAGTATAAGGATAAGGCTGAGTACCGTATTCTAGGGACACTATGGATGCGACCCACTTTTGTATATGATATAAACAATATGATCACTAAAATTGTACATGTGGAGACATGTGAGTGGGGGTGTCCTATGCAATGAGTATTGCATAAGATCGGACCATGAAGAAAATCACTCTCACTTTATAATGTCGTTTACTGTTGAGACTAATTTTCTTTTCATTCGACGACCTAGGTAACTCGATCTTAATCCTGAGCTAACCATGAACTCCTGTTTATTCGGAATTATCCTTAGATTTGCATGGGTGAGAGTGACTCAAGTTCGCCGACTCAATAGGCCTCCCATTTCAGGGGTAAGACTGGGTAAATGGCTGGGGATGTGGGGTGCAAGATGGAATTCACTCCTACCCACTTTTAGGGATAGAAGAGAGGTTGTTCCCTTAAGTACTGACTCCGGTCTTGAACAAGGGGCCTCACCCTCTCATTGGCCTGAGAGGGATCCGGTTTACTGGTTGGACAACAAACCAATTGTTCATTAGAGGATCAGTGAGACATAAGAAACAAGAAGTAACTTCAGGGGTTAAACAGTAAATTAACCCAGCTCTAGTTATGAACAACCGGTGAAGGATCGACTTACTAATCATGGTTATATCAAATGGACAGAAATATATCTATTGTGAGGAGAGTGCAACTACTGGGCTATAGTGGAATGTCCTAGTAATTAACGAATATTGGTTAACAAGGTTAATGAGTTTAACCGGTTAATCTTGGATCGTTGGAGCCCATGATCTATTGGTCCATTAGGTCTCTTTGCTAGCTCATATCGGACTAAACCATAGAATAGTGTGACGAGTGAGTTCGAAGTGTTCAAATTCAAATTAGGGAGAATGCGCTACATATATACGATATATTTAACCGGATTTTTGTTTTATTTACGAATTAAAGAAAAAGAGAGAATCTGAGATATTTAAATAAGATTTAATATCTTAATGAAATATGTGTCGGAATTAATTGGGATTGTCATTTGAATTAATATTTAATATTAATTAAATAGTTTAATTAATCATTTAATATTATTTTAATTTGAAATTAATAATTCAAATTGATTGTTGAATCAAAATGAAGAAAGTCAACCTGTTGAACTCATTTAATGGAAAAAGTCCATGTTAGTGGAATTTTGAGGTGTCAAAATTTGGTTTAACCAAACTTGCATGCTTGCCAAATAAAGCCCACAAATTTGAGTGTCAAAATTTGGTTAACTCAAGCATGCATGCTGGCACATAATCCAAACATTTGAGTGGAATTTTGAGTGTCAAAATTTGGTTAACTCAAGTATGCATGCTGCGACAAAATTCAAACATTTGAGTGGAATTTTGAGTGTTAAAATTTGGTGATCTCAAATTTGCATGAACATGCAAACATGACTCTATAAATAGAGTGATCATAATACATGAAAGGTTTTCTTGTTGGTGAAAAATCTTGAGAAAAACCTCTCACAAACACTCTTTTCATATATACAAAATCCCTCCCAAGTTTAGTCACTCATCGAATTCCACAATCTCGTTCTAAGGCCGAAGGTTAGTGGAGAAGACACTAGTGGTGGTTCGAAACCGGTTCGTGAGGAAAAAGAAATTTGAACTACAAAAGATTAGTATTCAAACTTATTAAGTTTTAATACTTATGAACATGCTAGTTATTTACCATAATTGATATTCTAAAAGTGCCTAAGATCCAAATTGCTTCCGTATGTGTTATATTAACACCTTCAATCCTCGGATCAGATTTTCAAGTTTTTCTTGAAGCTCTTAAATGACATATTGGATTGGGGGAATGGATTTTAGACACTTTTGGCACTTGATTCTTCGTAGAACTTGTGGGTAATCTTGTTTAGAAATGGTAGGAACTTGAAGGGAAATGGTGGAGAGTTGCTCTTGAATTTGGAAGAAATCCGAGAGTAGGAGATCCAAAATCTAAACGCTTATTGCTTACGATTGGGAGCTCGACCTTGCTCGATTCTTGTTCCATGCTATTGCCCCAACTTCATACTTTATGAGGGAAGCATCCACCGACGTTGAAACCTCTAGAATCATCATGATTAAGAGATTGAAATTTTCGCATAACCCATCAGAAATATCTTCTTCGATCAGTGAGCTACTGACTTCTAATTTGAATTCTAACCATTGAATTTGGTGATGTGTGAACATTCTAGATTGTGTTCAATTTTGGAAGAGATCCAATGGCTCAATTTTGAGATTTGATGGATTTTGTGCAAGAGGCCACTGTGGAGGTTCTGATTTTGAGGAGAATGACATATCTATAATTATCCTTAGTTTTTTTTTTTATTATTTTGGTAATTTGCCACTTTTCGAATATTAACTATAAACTCATAATTTTTCTAAAACTTCATCCTCTACTGGACATTTTTCCGTTCTCGACCATCTCAAGATTCCTTTTATATAAGGAATTAAAAATCCTAAAAATTCCATAGAAATTGAAAAACTACCTTTTGTCCTTTTGGCTTACCTTTTCATTTCCAATTATTCTCCAAAAGCCTTAACTTCTTACGATTACTTGTTATGGTATAGAAATAACTTGCTTAAGACTATTTTCCTTGCACGATACCTCAAAGGAGTTTGATTAAGCCAAGAGTGAATGAATCGTGTGTGATAGCCACAGTGGCAATAATAAATGTTGGTGCTTAGGCACAACATGAAGAGGCGCTAGATGACTAGTTGCCTATAGATATATATATGTATATCTTGAACCTAGGATGATTGTTAGAAACGGACTGAAGGAACATAGAAGAATGAAGTTTTTTTATAACGACAATAAATGATTACAGGAGAAAACCGTCAAACATCTTACCCAAGTTGAAATTCTCGAGAGTATGATGTATAAGCTTAAGATCAAGACATTGCTCTCAAGCTAAAACTAGCCTGTTGAATGGATTTTGATAATAAGTACAATTAAGATCATGAGTCCGACTCCACACCCTAATGTCTTAGTACCATTTCATGGAAAGAATGGATCCCAGCTTACCTATGCCTAAAATCACCTAGTACCTCTTATCTTTCGGTATGTCCCGAGTTCACGACTTTCACCTTGATTAGTAAGGTGTCACTTATGATTTTACTATCTAAATTGGTCTGTCATATGATTTCATACTGATCCAGTAACCCATATTGGTCTAAGTAAGGGTGTCATATTCAAGAATTATGATTATGTATTGGTATGGAAATGGACATGGGCCTTTGAAGGGCTAATGCTCTATAAACCCACTTTGGAAGGGTGTGGAACCACGTGGGTACATAGAACCATGGGTTAGGCATAGGCAGTCCAAGGACCTAAATCATGATCCCGTGGATGAATATTGCGTGAGTTTGCAAGTATAAATGATAAAAAATATTGCGTGAGTTTGCCAATATAAATGATAAAAAAACTCAAGATAAGAAGTCTGGTACCCTTAACTAGGCTCATGGTATGATCGAGGTTTTGTAAGACCATCATGAGATGTAAGTTCGAGATCGTGACACTAAAGCCAATATGGGTGCTAGCGACACTTCGTTCATTTTCAAGAAAAGAACTAATGATAGGTACAACATATGAAGTGTGGAGAGACAAACCAATGATTTGCTGTCTATGAGGCATTTATGCCAATCGCAACGGGGCATCCTTACTGACTCACGAAGCCTCAAAAGAGTGGAATTTGGAATGAACCTTAGATCACGTTTGAGAAGGTTGTTGCATGAGAACTTATGGGTCCATACAATATTGAGATGAATACGACACAAGAGTAAATTTTCACTAGTGAAGTGTGATAGAGAAGCTAAATCATCATATTGACATGACACATGTAGATGTTAGCAAAGTTTGTGAATCGATGTTCGACTTGTGAGCAAGTTAGACGCAAAGACAAAGACCCTTAGAATTATCATAGCCCTCGAGCATCCCATAGTGGAAGTGGGAGGGTGTGAAAATATTCTATCTCTAACTTGTCAAATACAAGGGAACGTTGCACAATGATTTAGGTCACCACGGACAAATTACCGAAGTTGACACACTTCATTACTAGAAAATCCACCAATTTAATAGACAATTAGACATGAAGATACTTAGAGGAGATAGAGAATGACATAATGTTCCAATGTTCATAGAGCCGAACAAGGATACTCCCTTGCATTAGAATTATAGAAGAAATATGCAAACACCAAAAGGAGGAACTCGAATTTGAACAAAAGATCATGTATTCCTTAAAGTTACTCCTGTGAGAGGAGGACTGAGGTTGGGAAGAGAGGAAAGTTGATCCCTTGTTTATTAGACACTTAAAATCTTCGAACACATTGGGCCGGTGGCGAATAGGCTACCATAGAATTGACGCTTGCTATCGTCCACAATGTGTTCCACATGTTCATGCGTAGAAAGTATACCACCGATCCAATTGCACATCATCAATTACAAGCACTACCTCGACATCGAGACTTGAAGTACTAGGAGCAACCCATGCAGATATTTTACCATGTGTATGAAAACTCTATTGAACCAGAGAAACAACTTTGATTAAAGTGCAATGGTGAAACCTTCCTCCTAAAGAAGTGACTTGGAAACAAGAGAACAAGATGAGAACCAAGTACTACCCGAGTTGTTTTATTATATAATATATGTATTTCAAAAAAAAAAGAGAGAAAAAAACATGTTTTCTGCTGCATGGTACGATGTGCGTCAACGATAAGGACAACAAAGACAGACAATGACTAGATGGCTTCGAATTCATGGAATTGAAGCTTGGTCACGGGTTGAAAGGTGAAACACCTCAAAAAATAAAGGGAATTAGCTCCAACAAAAATTAAGTCGTTCATGTAAGACCCAAAGGATCAAAAGGGAAGAAATTAAAAGATTAAGTAAGGACAAGGGAATTAAGCAAGTCACTCATATATCCTAATAAGTAATCTTGACGAGTTAAGGCACTTGGAAAGGACGGGAAATTAAACGTAAGTGAAAATGGCAAAAATGTCATTTTTCCCATTATCAAGAATCTTTTCTGATGTTTAATTCCTTATCTAGAAGAAATTTCATGAAAAAGAAATAATGACCAATAAGGGAGGAGAAGAAGGATGTATAGAAAAATTATGGATTTTTCAAAAAAAATAATAAAAAAATATTTTGAAATTGGCAAATTACCAAAATATCCCTAGAAGAATGGATAATTACAAAAATGCCACTCTGATCAGAATCATGTCATCCTACCATGACCATCTGAACAAAATCCTTCAAAACTCAAATCCCGACCGCTGAATCTCCTCCAAAATTGGATATGATTCAGAACATGCATAGATCATCACATCCAATGGCTATTATTCAAAACCAAGGTCGGTAAGGCTTTGATCGGAGTTGATATTTTCGACGGGTTGTTCAAAAAGTCCAATCTTCAAATCACGACGATTGTGGAGCTCTCAATGTCAGTTTAAGTTCCTCCCATAAATGCTGAAGTTGGGGCAACAATATGGAACAAGAATCGAGCAAGATCAAACTCCCAATCGAAGGAAATAAGCATTTAGATTTTCGATCTCTTACTCTTGGATTTCTTCCAAATTCAAGAGAAATTCTCCACCATTTCTCTTTAAATGTGTTCTTACAGTCTCGAAACAAGATTATCCACAAGTTTTATGAAAAAATAGAGTGCTAAAAGTGCTCATAAACCATTCCCTCAATCCAATCCGTCATTGAAGAGTTTCAAGGAAAACAAGAAAATCCAATTTGAGGATACACGATAATTCGTCGAGCAAGGACGATTCTAATCAATTTTTGTACCAACAAGGAATGTTTGTATAGAAGACCACGAAGAGAAATAACCTTAGGAACATGCCCAATTAAAGGAAATTCATTTTGAGTAGAATTTGGGGGGAAGTGTCGAATTCCTATCTCGGTCCCTGTTCCTTCAAACTAAAGATTCCTTTAGCTTTTAGAGGAAGAATTTGAGTAACTTTGATGAAGAAATCAAGAGTTAAAACGTCCTAGAACAAGCTACCCAAGAGAACAAAAATTTGGTGTTTCGGGTGAGTTGCAGACTGATAGCGATTTCTAGAAATTAAGGTTCCCATACACAAGGACGTTCCAACAAACAACTTTCTTTAGCTTGAGGAAAGGATATCGAACAGGTTTCATGAAGAAATCGGGCCTTGAAAACCCCTAGAATCCCTATCTCTTCCTTGTAACACCAAAGTTTCATGAACATATCAAGGGGAGAAATGACGTGATCGAAGCTGTGGAGCTCAACTTTCAGACGGTGGCACGATGAAAACGCGCGTTTTCTTCCTGTCTAGGAAGAAGACGATGACGTGGCCAAGTCAACCCAAAATCTGACCTTCCCTTGGTTATTCTCAATTTTAACCTTCTTTCAGACCGATTCTCATGAAAATGTTTATGGTTCCAGAGACTATACACAATAAGCAGTCTGTGGAGAAAAATTTGAAGTAATTCGGATACTAGAAGTTCAAGAACCGAAGTCCCGAGCGTCGACAATGAGAAATAGCTTGTCTCATGTCACACTTTCACGTGCTTCTACTTCTTCTAAAAAAAAAAAAATTGGAGTCCACACATACATCTATATTGAAATGTGTCATTCTTCTGACAACTATTGTTATAGGCAAATTATATTACATGTATTTAGGTATTACAATTTCGAGCAAGGTTGGATATACATGCTTGCAACATTATCCTCTTACACATTGATTCCGTTCATATATTAATAATAAGATTTTTTTTATAAAAAAAAAATTAAGTCATTTTTTTAAAAGAATATTAATTAAACTTTTGATGTATTTTTAAACGGATATTTTTTGAATTTTTTTTAATAGTTTACTAATAGTTTATTTTGAGATTTTATTTTTAAAAGTTGAGGATATATTGAAAATTTTGAAACTAGGCAAAGGATATTTTTATTAATTTAGAAAATATATATATACCTCCGCCGGGGACTCGACCAAATTCGTTGTGTTGTGTTTTTGCTTATGCCTCGTTTTGGAACAGAAGAATGAGAAGGTCTCCCAAACACTCGAGTATCGGCGCCGGATACATATTTCCGCCGGAGACTTGACGCTGATTGCAAGTCCGATCTGAAAGTATCGGCGCCGTCGTCATAGCATGTCCTGAACAACACAAGAAACTTCATTATTACCGCCATGGTTGAGCTCCCCAAAGTCCTATCCCCTACACTGGTTCTAAAGCTCCTCAAAGCAGAGAAAAACCCCAATTCGGCGCTCGCTCTGTTCGATTCGGCGTCTCAGCATCCTGGTTATGCTCATTCACCATTCGTGTTCCACAACATTCTCCGGCGACTTATTGATCCGAAGCTCGTTGTTCACGTTGGTCGGATTGTCGAGCTGATACGATCTCAGAGATGCATCTGCTCCGAAGATGTTGCGCTGACGGCTATCAAAGCATATACTAAGTGTTCGATGCCCGATGATGCTCTGCATTTATTTCAGCGAATGGTAGACATTTTTGGGTGTAAACCGGGAATTAGGTCATATAATTCTATGCTTAATGCGTTCATTGAATCTAATCAATGGAGCCGTGCTGAACTGTTTTTCACATACTTTCAGACGGTGGGCATGTCGCCCAATCTGCAAACGTATAATATTTTGATCAAGATATCGTGCAAGAAGAAGCAATTTGAAAAGGCGAAGAGGTTGTTGAATTGGATATCGGAGAAGGGTTTGAGCCCAAATGTTTTCAGCTATGGTACTTTAATTAATGCACTTGCTAAGAGTGGTAACCTATCGGATGCCCTGAACCTGTTTGATGAAATGTCTGAGAGAGGGGTGAACCCTGATGTTCTGTGTTATAATATTCTGATTGATGGGTTTTTCAGGAAAGGAGATTTCGTGAAGGCTAGTGAGGTTTGGGAGAGATTACTGAGGGAATCTTCAGTTTATCCGAGTGTGGCGACATATAACATTATGATTAATGGTTTATGTAAGCTGGGGAAGTTCGATGAGAGTATGGAGATATGGAATAGAATGAAGAAGAACCAAAGGTCACTTGACTTATTTACTTATAGCTCTATGATCCATGGCTTGAGCAAAGCAGGAAACTTCCATGCTGCTGAGAGAGTTTTTCAGGAGATGGTTGACGTTGGGTTATCCCCTGATGTGACAACATATAATACAATGCTAAGTGCTCTATTTCAAGCCGGTAAGCTAATGAAATGCTTTGAGTTATGGGAGCTTATGAGTAAGAATAACTGTTGCAATATTGTCAGCTATAACATATTCATTCAAGGGTTGTTTGACAACAAGAAAGTGGAAGAAGCGATTTGTAACTGGCAGCTCTTACATGAGAGAGGCTTTACTGCTGATTCAACTACTTATGGACTGTTGATTCACGGGTTGTGTAAAAATGGATACTTGAATAAGGCTTTAAGGATACTAAAAGAAGCAGAAAATGAGGGAGCTGATTTGGATATATTTGCGTACTCCTCGATGATCAATGGGTTATGCAAAGAAGCAAGGTTGGATCAAGCGGTCGAGCTGGTTCATCAGATGAACACACATAAACATAAACTGAATTCTTATGTCTTCAATTCACTGATTAATGGATATGTCCGAGCTTCTAAGCTTGAGGAGGCTACTTTTCTTTTAAGGGAAATGAGCAAGAAAGGCTGTTCTCCTACTGTGGTCTCCTACAACACTCTTATCAATGGACTGTGCAAGGCAGAAAGATTTAGCGATGCATATCTTTTTCTGAAGGAGATGCTGGAAAAGGGTTTGAAGCCTGATATGATTACCTATAGCTTGTTGATTGATGGCCTTTGTCGAGGAGATAAGCTCGACATGGCACTCAACTTATGGGATCAATGTATCAACAAGGGTCTTAAGCCCGATGTAACCATACACAACATAATAATTCATGGTCTTTGTAGGGCCCGGAATGTCGATGTTGCGCTGAAATTTTTTACTGAAATGGCACAGGTGAACTGTGTTCCTGATCTCGTAACACACAACACCATCATGGAAGGCCTTTACAAGGTCGGAGACTGCGTAGAGGCTTTAAAAATTTGGGACCGTATCTTGGAAGAGGGTCTTCAGCCAGATATTATGTCTTATAACATTACCTTTAAGGGACTCTGTTCTTGTGCTAGAGTTTCGGATGCCATTGGATTCTTATATGATGCTTTGAAACATGGAGTTCTTCCGACTGCCACAACATGGAACATTCTTGTAAGAGCTGTTGTCGATGATAGACCTTTAATGGAATATGCCCTTGTTCCAGAGTCTAGGACATGATCGGATTCTTATGTGATGCTCTGAATCCAGGAATTCTTCCAACTTCCATAACATTAAATGTTCTTGCTTTGGGAAATTATTGACGATGGATCTTCAACATCTTCTTGATTGAAATGATTTTAGAAGTAAGTCCCTCTCTCTCTCTATTAGATATCTTTTAGCGAATCATACTGACTCCTTTGACGGTGCTGTTTTTTGAAAATTTTCAAATCCTGAAACCAAAAGTCTGCTAAACGTGTTAGCACTTGTAACTTTTAAGAGTTATATTTCTGCATTAGACATAAGCATGAGACGTTACTAACGACTCTGAGTATGTAGAAATTCAGGGTCATTACAGCACTTGCATTCAGCCTAAGAGGATGCCAGATCTGCTAGTACATATGTTTTGAACTAGTTCTATTCTTTCTTAGAATAACGAGTGCATTGATCAGATATTATCAGCTTGTAGGTCCTTTCATTTTCATTTTCGATGGCTGACTAGTGAAGTTCAAGATTTTCAAGAGTTTCATTTCTTCAAGATTTTCATTTTTATTTTAGTATAGTGATAGATTTCATAGAGCCAGTAGTAATAATGATAATGTTTCCAAAAGAGTTGCAACTTTTATTTGAATTTGAAAGCTTTTCAATTTGGCACCAACTATTTGGAAGGTTAGATTGGAAAGTTATTTCTTCTCCCCAGAAAATTCAAGACTTTATGTAATGACTAATACAAAACAATGTTCGTAGAGTCGAACGTAAAAAATCGTTACATACAACACAAGTTTTAAAGTAAATAAGGTTAAAAATGATATTAAAATTGACGCAAAGAGAGACTCCTCTAGTGCCCCTACGTAGCTGCATGGCTCTGTACGTCCCTGCCACGACCCTGATCTACTGTTCACCTGATAATTAAAGTGAAGTAGATATGAGTATAAGAATACTCAATAAGCAACCTACTTGTAGGCTCTTGTCAGACTTAATCCTTACGATAGTCTCAAGCTATGTGCTCATATTCTTACTCTAGCATGAGTCAATGTCAAGGCTTACCGTCTATACAAAGCCCTATAAGGCTTATATATACCTAAACTCATACTCTATGGTGTATAACTAATACCCCTTTGACCATAATGTAGGGTTTGATTGTGCTAAGCTTTTGTTTACGTTTCTCAAGGTCTTTTATTAACCCTGTGCTATTTACACGTGAGTCAATTCACCCTATAACGGGCTCGTAGGTAAATCTCGTGTGTATAAAGTAACTTGTGCACTACATGTAGACTAGTACTCTAATCGCTTGCACCCCATATGAACTATATACTAGGTGCACCCCAGTTGCATACCCTCTACGGCTCCGGGTGTCCCCTATGGGTGATAACTAACTTCTATGTATCAAGTAGACCCTAACCATGCTAGGAAAGTTCACAATTAGGGGTTGCACCCTAGCCGAGACTTGATTGCCTGGTCACTCAAATATACCTGCGGTCACTCAAATATACCTGTGGGACTCAAAACACCTGTGGGACTCAATGTAGGTTCTAGGACAAAGGAAATGTGCAATAATTGCTCACTTGAAAATAGGTAATGTAATTATGTTGAAGATATTGGTACAAGATCTTTTCAAATGACTGCCATGAAAATTCCAAGCATCAAATGTTGTAACTCATTACAGAGACCTGGTGATTGAAGTCATAATCTCCAAGGCCAAATGTTATCGATGCAAAAGTGAAGTTGCTTGATGTATCAGCCTCAAGTAGAGAGGATTTACTTGGGGTTATGCCTCATGCTATAGTTATTCTTTTCTTTCATTGCTCATACTTTCATCAATAACAAAACTCCCTTCACTTTTTTTCTTCAGGCTGCTCTTTGATGTCTGTTTTTTCCATTTCAGATGACAACCTTTGTTCATACGAAAACTGAAAAACCATAGCAATAAGAACTACCCCAAAAACTGCAACTTTTCGCCAATCAGGTGAAGAAAGGAACGACTCGGCAATCACTATAACAAGCAGGCCAATGAATGCAAGATAGATATATCGCCTCGTCTTCGAACCAGCGGTTTCATTTGTAAGCTCTTTTATCTTCTCCATTTCTAGTTTAGCATTCTCTTTGTCTACAGGCTTTCTCTGTCTCAGATTCTTAAAGAAAAGGCCTTCATTTCGTTCTTCTTCGATTCGGCCTTCAAATTTAGCCAACAAATCATCATTCTTCTCTATTTCTTGCCTGTTCAACTCTACAGACTCCTCAAAGACCTGCATCTGGCTCTCAATGTTCTCCATAATCTGTTCATCAAATAACATGAACAAGAAGAAATGGGTTACATTCCAAACTGCAAAATTCATTGACAAATGAGAAAAAAAACCAAAAATATAGACCCGGGCACTGGCATCCTCAAGCTCTTTGAAGGCATCTTCTCCAATCTTCTCAAACTCGGCATCGGCCTCTTCAGCAAACTGAGTGAGATCAGCTGATTTTTCGTCTAAGAAATTGGTGAGTCGGAGTTTTTGAGTTTGAAGCTGTGCTATTCTGGCCAGCATCTCCTGCTTTTGAGGGTCTCCTTCACTCGAGTCAGAAGTGTTGGACTGGCAGAAGCGCAGGAAGGAGGAGGTCTTTGAATTGGGAAGTTTTGGTGTATATAAGAAGGTATGTTTGTGGACTGTAAAAGATGTTTGAATTGGTTTGAAGACTATTATCATCTTTGTTTATTTTAGAGAGAGAGAGAGAGAGAGAGAGAGAGAGAGAGAGAGAATTGCAGAAGGAAGAGGAAAGCTTAGATGGAGTTCTTTATGGACCTCTCATTTTTTTTTATGTACTTTATCACTTTCGTATTTAAAATATGAGATTTTGATAATTGATTCTCATTGGAGTTTGGTTGCCTTTCTTATCCTTTTGAAAATTGGTATTTTCATCAAAACCCAATTTATTATTAAAAACAAAACTAATTTACTAATGTAATTAATTGGGCTCAAATTAATTACATATAATTTTAAATTTTGTGAGTGTAATTCTTTTATTCATGTAAATTTTCTTTTTCTTTTTGAAAATCAATGTCAAATTAGCAATAGTGAAAATCAGGCCCATTTAGTACGTTGCTGCCACAAGAATATGGGCTTAACCCTGTAAAATCCCCTTAACATTTGGGCTTGAGCCCATTGGAAAACACTAAACCAAACATTAGTGGGCCAAGGATAGGCCCAAGTAGATTATCCAAGTGGATGATGATATAGGGTGTTTGACCCCAAACTTGCTGGATATTGAGAAATAGAGTGATTGGGCAAACCCCAGTTCGTCAAAATCAAAGAAACATCCGTCCGTTCAACAATGTCCCAGAAGTACGAACTTAAAAGTTACAAGGTTGACTCTGCCCCAAGATGATATTGATATACAAACAACCAATTTTTAAAGATTTTATGGAGATTTGTTCCAAACGGAGCGAGAAATCAATGCTTAAATGAGAAGCGAGAGAGGGAGTGTGGAGAGATTTTTCCCTATTACCTAAAGGGGTTGGAAATATGAATTATAATCCCGCTCCCACTCACTTTGTATATTATACGTACTTGTATATATCTTGCCCAACCCGGTAGACATCTTAACAGTCAAGTTGAAAATTCAATGGGTTCACCATTGACATCCTTTCACCCGAACATGCAATTCAATATTAAATCTGATTATCCTTCCACCCTAAACCCTAATGGCCAAAGTAGAATACATAAAACAGGTAAGAAAAAAAGTGTTTTTTGGATTTTGTGGGTTATAGATTTCATAATTGTGTTCAAAGTTCTTTTAACTTAGATTTTAATATTTCATTTGATTGTTGTTTTGGCAACCCAATTCAGTGTTATATACCTTTATTTGTCACTTTGAAGCTGGGATCTAACTAGCTAGATAGCCATGTTCTTGGTGACCCTAACTTAATCATACTAATCCAATCAAATTACAACTAAATAATTAGCATAAAAAAAGGGCCAAACTTTAATGGGTTGGGTCTTCATCAGCAGCCAATTCAAACTCAGATTCAAATTAAGTTCTTAGAGACAGAAAGTACTTACAACAATGGTTTAATCTTAAGCATTCAATATGGAAACCATTGGTTGAGAAGCTGACCTGAAAGCCATTTCCCAACAATAAAATAATATTATATATATGCCATTTATTTTATTTTATTTTATCTTTTTTTGCAAACTACCCATTTTCATCTTACTTGCTTGAGATTTGAGAATGCCACCTTCCTTCAACTCTCGACTTTCTCTGCCCTTTCCTCTTCACCAGAAACCTGAAAGTGACAAATAAATACCTTTTTTTTCAAATCTCTAAAGCTAAGTCGAGTTTTGAATCAAGATCTTTCATGTATTAGAAGACCGTTCTCGAGAAGAACGCTCGAGTCAGGTCTTCTTGAGAGCGAAAGAACATACGCTATCTCGATCATTAGAATAAGAGTCATTCCATATAATTCAAACAACCAGCACCTAATACCTCATTGTTCAGATATGAGTTGGTGTGAGATCCCACATCAGTTGGGGAGGAGAACGAAGCATTTTTTCATAAGAGTGTAGAAACATCTCCCCAGCAGACGCGTTTTAAAAACCTTGAGGGGAAGCTCAAAAGAAATAGCTCAAAGAAGATAATATCTGCTAGCGGTAGGCTTGAGCTGTTACCGTTGGTTTGGTTTGGTTTGGTTTGGTTGGAGAGTTTCTTGGCTTCCAGAACTAGAGAGATTAGTCCTCTTCTTACTTGAAAACAGCAAAACAGCTCTATCATTCACCAACCATGCAAAAACGACATTTCAGCTAAGCTTTATATAAGGGAGGCTTTCCTATTATTCATTACCCACATCTAAACAAGGCTTGTATCCAGTAGAGGGAGAGAAAGAGAGGGGTAAATGGGTTTAATAATTCGAGTTCTGGTTCTCGTGGCCTGTATTTTCCCAGCTTTTGTCGAATGCCGAGTTCGACGCTACACATTCGATGTAAGTACTGAATCTTTTATACCAACCACAAGCAGATGGCAAGACTTTCTAACACTCACAATTCCCAGCTTTGTTTTTTTTTTCTCTTCTTGTTCACTTTTGTACTCGATAATGTGTTTTGTTTTTAAGGCAAACTTCTTTTCTGATCTTTCATTTTAGCTGACCCATCAGTGTTCTTAACCAAGACAAATCAGACCTTTTAGGGATTCATATTCCTATTCTATATGTTAATGGCAGGTGGTTTTGAAAAATACTACAAAACTATGTTCGAGTAAGCAAATCGTCACGGTTAACGGAAAGTTTCCAGGGCCGACCATCTACGCTAGGGAAGATGACACAGTACTCATTAAGGTTGTTAACCATGTTCAATACAACCTTTCTATTCATTGGTAAGCCTGCCTACAAAACTTCTACTTCACCTTTCTTATGAAGCCTAAGAACGAATGATTTGTAGTAATATTTGAAGGAAAGGAAAGTAATGAATGATGCTACCTCACTTTCTTGTTCTGGTCAGGCATGGAATTCGGCAGCTCCGAACAGGTTGGGCAGATGGACCGGCATACGTTACGCAGTGTCCAATCCCATCAGGGCAAAGCTATTTATATAACTTCACTGTTACTGGCCAAAGAGGCACCCTTTTTTGGCACGCACATATCCTGTGGCTGAGGGCAACTGTCCATGGTGCTTTGGTCATATTGCCTAAGCTTGGCGTTCCCTATCCATTCCCAGCTCCTCACAAAGAAGTTGTCATTGTATTAGGTGAGCACGCTTGAAAGTAAACGATCTGTCCCCTTGCCATCCTTTTTAGCTTCACTTAGACCTGACTGAATTGATTCTAAAAAATGATCCTGCTTCTGCAGCTGAATGGTGGAAATCCGACACCGAAACCGTGATCAATGAAGCTCTTAAATCAGGATTAGCTCCAAATGTATCAGATGCTCACACAATAAATGGTCATTCAGGACCCCTCTCGAGCTGTTCTACACAAGGTACAAACGACCATTATGCATATCAGAAACTTAAAGACTATGGCGCTGTGCACTCGAATCTAACATCGACGTTTCTTATCAGGGGGATTCACATTGCCTGTCAAGAATGGTAATACTTACTTACTGCGTATAATCAATGCTGCACTCAATGAGGAGCTGTTCTTCAAGATTGCTGGGCACAAACTCACAGTTGTGGAGGTTGATGCTACCTACGTGAAACCATTCCAAACAGACACAATTTTGATTGCACCAGGCCAAACCACCAATGCCCTCATCACTGCTGATCAAAGCTCTGGCAAGTACTTAGTTGCCGCCTCCCCTTTCATGACCGCTCCGATCGCGGTCGACAACAACACTGCCACAGCCACACTACATTACTCCGGCACGCTCGCAACAACCACAACGACGTTAACTGCCCCACCTCCTCAAAACTCAACATCAGTCGCCAACAACTTCTTAAACTCTCTCAGAAGCATTAATTCAAACACCTACCCTGCAAGAGTTCCATTGACCATTGATCATAACCTTCTCTTCACAGTTGGCCTTGGGATCAACCCTTGTCCCACCTGCAAAGCTGGGAATGGAAGCCGGGCAGTGGCCAGCATTAACAATGTCACATTCGTAATGCCAACCACAGCCTTACTTCAAGCTCATTATTTCAACATCAATGGAGTTTTCACAACTGATTTCCCGGCTACCCCACCTCATGTTTTCAACTACACAGGCAGTGGACCATCGAATTTACAGACAACGAGAGGGACAAAGCTTTATAAACTGAAATACAACTCGACGGTGGAACTTGTTTTACAGGACACCGGGATCATCGTCCCAGAAAACCACCCTGTTCATCTCCATGGGTTTAATTTCTTCATCGTTGGAAGCGGAATCGGTAACTACGACCCTAAAAATGACCCCAAATCATTCAATCTCGTCGATCCTGTTGAGAGAAACACCGTCGGAGTGCCTTCCGGTGGATGGATAGCCATCAGATTCAGAGCTGATAATCCAGGTAAAAAAAAACTTGGTTAAATTACAGTGTTCCATCACTAAATCGAACACATCATCAAAGATTAGAGAAAATCACTCACAAATATCCTTCCTAATTGCAAATCTTTGTGTTGGTGTAGGAGTTTGGTTTATGCATTGCCATTTGGAAGTGCACACAACATGGGGATTAAAGATGGCTTTCTTGGTGGAAAATGGCAATGGACCAAACCAATCGATCATTCCTCCTCCAACGGATCTTCCAAAATGCTAAGCGAACGGCATGGGGAAGAAGAAGAAGAGGGTTATAACATACTGTCGATCGAAATGTTGAGGAAGAAGAACACAGCCATCGTTGGCTATTTTCTTTTTTGCTTTCTTCAAAAGAAAAATGTTCAAATAAATTTCTCTTTTGTTTAATTGTTTGAAAAAAAAAAAAAAAAAAAAAAA
>NW_019272046.1:2220460-2225874 GCF_002738345.1 Cucurbita maxima
AAAAAAAAAAAAAAAAAAAAAAAGGAAACAAATTCTTTTTTTCTTTTCTTTTCTTTTTCTATTTTTTTTCCACGAGTTTGACTTGAATGAAGAACAGCGAAAATAAATTATTAATATTTTTTTTTATTCTATTATTTATCTTTTACATATGTTTTCATAAACTTTGCGAGAATTTGATTAAGAATTCCCATATTTTTTAAAAATAATAATTTATTGAAGAAAAATAATAAAAATATATATATATATATATATATATATATATATAATTTTCAATAATTTAATATCTAAATTATATTTACAATTAATTGACGCTTCTTTAATAAAAATTATATCATCATTATCAAAATATAATTGGTTAAAATATCAATATACCCTATACAAACATAATTTAATAGATAAAATAATTATTATTATTTTAAATAAGAATGTTTGGATTATTTTTAATAAAAAAGTAGAAATTGAAATCTTCATATATTTTCACTCATTAAATTTGGAATTTAGGCGTTAGGGAGTGGGCTTATTGGACCGAGTGCTTCATGGCGGCCCATTAATCTATAATTAATGGGCCCATAGATTAATGGGCCGCCATGACCCACTACAATAATTATTTTTAAATCTATAGTAATTCCAAACTAACCTTTTTAACCGTAAAATTTAAAATAATCCTAATAAATAAAAGATTATAGCATACTATAAGCAACCGTGTCAATTAAAAGGTTGTAATTCTTTGTCCATCAATACCATAATGAGTCTGTGAATGATGCATCCAGAAATTCCGTATGTAGCATAGCTTACATGACAAGGTTATTATCATCATCATAACATATTGCCTCACATGACATAACACAGCAGTGTAACATGACGACATGGCACAACATATTACAACATAGTATAGCATGACATAACATAACATAATACAACTTACCATAGCTTGACATAACATAGCATAACAATCATAATTATGACATGTGTAGAGGCCACGTGACACACATCATCATGTATAATATAATTCATTCAAACAAGCCAACAATATAGTCATGGTTGGCTTAGGTCAGAGTTACTAATTATTTTTTGTATTAGTCTGAATTTGCTCTTCAAAATCCATCATCTTGTTGATATTAGTTAAAACAAATGACTCTAAAGATAAACTACCTTATAGTCCAATAATTGAGGATAAAGAAAATCTCTTATATCTACTCTAACTCTAAAGATACAGGCATATATCTTTCCTCGTTGTTACACTAGTTAGACTAGTAGTTGACCAACACACGGGGTCATTTCCCAGACTTTTGACTCTATGACAGTTCATGTAGAGGGTCGCGTGCTAACATTATACAATGACGTTCAAAAAGAGATGTTAAATAGTCTTATAAAATACGATGAAGTCGGGCCTCAACCTAAGATACCGATCATTAATGCCAAGATAAAACAAGCTACCTAAATCTAAATATAAAAAGGTTAAGCTACCTACACAAACTCCAAGAGGTGAAGCTCGGAACTTCAAGACCTCTTTAAAGGCTTAGATGGGTATAAAGATTTAGGTTCGAACTTGTTTGTCCAAATCTTGGAAGATAAGGATGGTACTATGTGTATAAGTACCATGAAAATCTTGCTTTTTCCTTAAACCACCAATAACATCTCCTTAATCCTTAATGTCCTTTGATGTTTGGAACTACGTTTCCTAATCCCCATGTGTTTAACTTATCAAACCCATTTTACTTCAGTTATCGTCTTTTTGTGAATTGTAAGCGTGTAAATGATGATTTCGAGTCGATAATAAGGTCGGGTTCAAAAATGTGATTTAATCATTTTTAAAAAATAAATTGACAAAAAAAAAAAAAAAAAACTTAGATTCTCGTCTATCTTTTTTGTTTCTTTACTCTATTGGCAATAGTGTTTATAATTATTATAGCCAACTTTTTATTATATATTGGTGAAAATGGAATCCCAATAAAAAGCTTTACATATATATATATATATATACATATATACATATATATGATCTTGGATCAAAATTTGTACAGAGCCAACAGATTGTAAGATGAAACCACCCTACTCCTTAAGCTAATTACTAGCATGTGAGGAGGGATTTCCCAAAACTAAAATAATTTTATGTCTATATGTATATTTTTTATTCAACTCGACATTATTTCTACTCGGAGGCAAGGTTGTTCAATGCAGCATCGCATCTCATCTTGTCATCTTGGTTCCTAATCGTCATCTCAAGTTTCAGGGTGTCGTCGGCCATCACAATTCACTCATTCATGCCATCGAGAACAGACCCATATGTCACTTATCTCATCGAAACATCTCGAACATTCATCCATTTAGGTTCTATCGAGACATTGACTCTCTTGTGCCCATGTCATATCATTTACAGGATAACAAGTGCATAATTCAACCTCTGACACGGGCTGGGGCACAAAACGAGTACACTCAAGTTGTCCAATACTACCTTAAAAATATCATTTAAAAAAAGTCACCTAAGACACTGATTTATTCACCCTCCCAAGAGAGCTAGCTTATATTAGGATTTTCCTAATGGTTTGGGGATTGGCATCTCTCTAAACTTGTTTGTGAAGAATGAGCTCCACAATCACCACACCCACCAATTACACCTCAACACTCTTGACCTTTCATTTTCTTTCTCTTTAATTCTCTGCAACTTCCTGCTCCTTTCATTATCACTACCTCCACTACTACATCCCTACGCCTCTCTGATACACCTATTTCAAACATTTTCCATTATTCCTCTCATTTCACCTTCTGGGTCTTCCATTTTTCCATTTGGGTCTTCTTCTTTGCCTTTGATTTCGCATTTTTCTTCGTTTTCCCCAAATGGGTCGTCTTCTAATCAAGCTTTTCTGAAGGAAAACAAGAACAAACCCCCTCTGTTCTTCGCATTCAATCCAAGCTCGGCCATGGCGATGCCAGATTTACGGATCTGAATTTGAGCCTCTAGGGTTTTGTTTTGTTTTGTTCTTGACGAATCTTCCTAGAGCCTCTAGGGTTTTGTTTTAATCCTTTCATGACCTGAAAATCTCTCTGCATTTCCTGTCTGAGAGAGATTTTCCGCCATGGAATTTCTCTCACCGGCTTCGTATCTTCGAAATTCCAATTGGTTATTTCAAGAAACAAAAGAAACCCAATGGACCCCTGAAGAAAACAAACGATTCGAGAATGCTTTGGCCTTGTACGATGAGGACACTTCTGATCGGTGGCTCAAAGTCGCCGCCATGATCCCCGGAAAAACCATCGGCGATGTGGTTAAGCATTACCAAGAACTTGAAGAAGATGTCTGTGACATTGAGGCTGGCCTGATCCCTATTCGTGGCTATGACAATCGCCATTCCTTCACATTGGAAAGGGTCGATAGC
Source organism: Cucurbita maxima (assembly GCF_002738345.1). NCBI lineage: Eukaryota > Viridiplantae > Streptophyta > Magnoliopsida > Cucurbitales > Cucurbitaceae > Cucurbita > Cucurbita maxima. The sequence goes on from NW_019272046.1 coordinate 2,223,838, forward strand.
AGCCATGGATTTGATGGTTTGAGCCATTTTTATGGCGCTGGATTCAAGACGGGGACCTCTACTACACCGGAACATGAAAGGAAGAAGGGAATTCCATGGACTGAAGAAGAACACAGGTAGTTCTTAGCTCTGTTCTTTGCTCTATTAGTGTTTTGGATTCAAATTGCTGTATGTGTTCTTGTCTGTTCTAGATTGTGTGTTTTTTAATTTGATTTGGGGGTACTTGTTGGTTTAAAACTACAGGCAATTTCTGATGGGTCTTAAAAAATATGGTAAAGGAGATTGGAGAAACATTTCTCGTAATTTCGTTTCGACAAGAACACCGACGCAAGTGGCTAGTCATGCTCAAAAGTACTTCATTAGACAGCTGACGGGAGGGAAGGATAAGAGAAGATCGAGTATCCACGACATAACAACCGTTAATCTCCCCGATATAAAATCCCCATCTGGAGACAGTAACAGACCACCATCAATGCCTACACAGCTGCATCAGCTTTCGAAAATGGTCGGTAGGGCCGAGCAGCCATTCGACTGGAAATGTTCGAATCAAGGGATCGCTAGAGTTCTCGAATCAACCACGACGACAAACGGTAACATGTTAGATGAAGCTCAGCTACTGGATCATAACACTAATCATGGATCTGCTCTTGCACCTTACTATACTATTTTTGAGATGCAACATTATGGATGAACTTTTTGTTTCCTTTTAGTTTTACTTGGACATATTGATTGTTGGAACTTAGGATTGGATCGATTGCTCTATCATATGATTGTGTTTGATATTGTTTGAGCGGGTCATGTTAACTTTATGAACTAAATGATTAGATCGTTAGTATGAGCTTTTCCTTTCAGACTTTTCTTAAAATTTTTAAAATGCGTCGGCTGATTTGTTCTCTGCTCCAACCGATGTGAATCTCACACAACTAGTATATTAATTTTAATGAACCCTACAACATGCATATCACTTACTACCACAGACCGACATTATTATATAATTCCCGGAAGAGTTTGACTTGAATGAATGAAATAGTTTTGATTATTAAAAAATAATAATAAGAATATATTTAAATAAAAAGGGAAAAAGGAGAATGGCAATTTAAATAGTAACCTAATCCAAATGGAATATTCGTAATAGTGGTTTTAAAAGTCTTTGCTTTGTTTATTTGTTTGATAACACACTAAGGAACACTTGGAAGGTACCCTCTTTTCTCCTCGATTCTTTTTTTATTTACGCTATAATATGAATTTTAATTTAATTAGTTGAAATATTATTAATTTTTTAGAATAATTTTAAATGTTATGGTAGTTATTATAAAAATTATATATATTTATAGAAAATTTTATGGATCCCATTGAATATTTGAATCATCTTAGCTAAAAAAAACTTTAAATTATATGTGTATCTATATATATATCTTCACCATCCAAAGTAAGGATGAGTCGAAGAACACCGTGCATTGATGACTATCATGAAGTCTTTTCTTGTAGCTGGTCCATTCATAAGTTTATCCTCGATTCAGCTTTTCATGAATTGCTAAAAATGCAAATTAGTTCATAAAAATTCAAGCATCTAATAAATCAAATAATTAAAAATTACTTTTAAAATTACTGAGTTTTTTACTCCCGAATCTCCAATTGATTAATTAATTATTTATAACGCATTTTATTTATTTTTGATAAATAAGAAAGTAATCGTTGGCGTTTTCCGAGAATTTTACGTAGACCTCTTTGAGATAAATAGTCTTTTTTGTGCAATTCCAAATGGGAAGTAAGTCTTCGTATCTTATTGGTGAAACTGACTACTTGAAATTCAACGGATCCTCCATTTTCTTTTTTTTCTTCTTGCGAAATAACTGAGCTGAATGAATTTTTTACCATAAAATGAAATCTCCTTAGCCTCCTTTTTTTATTGTTTTATAAATTATTATTGATCAGTAATAATAATGTTACTAATTTGAATTTGATATACACAATAATCTTAATTTGATTACGAATTTCTATTCTTTTTTTTTAATAAAATTTTGCAATCCAATTTTT
>NW_019272046.1:2225884-2239628 GCF_002738345.1 Cucurbita maxima
CAACTCGTTCTAAAAAAATAGGATTTTGTGTAATAAGTTTTTGATATTCAGCAACCGCTGTCAAAAAATAATCGCAGAAATCCAAACATTTATCTATCCATCCATGAGGTAGATCAGCCGCGACTCCCCCGATACGAAAATAATTATGCATCATTCTCATACCGGTGGCTGCTTCGAATAGATCATATACTAATTCTCTTTCTCTGAAAATATAGAAGAAGGGAGTCTGTGCGCCAATATCCGCCATAAAAGGGCCAAGCCATAACAGATGAGAAGCTATACGACTCAATTCCAACATAATTACTCTGATATAGCTGGCTCTTTTAGGTACTTGAATATTTCCCAACAGTTCTGGACCATTTACAGTTATTGCTTCTGTAAACATAGTAGCTAAATAATCCCAACGTGTTACATAAGGTAGATATTGTATAATTGTTCGGTTTTCTGCAATTTTTTCCATCCCTCTGTGTAAATAACCCAATATTGGTTCACAGTCAATAACATCTTCACCATCCAAAGTAAGGATGAGTCGAAGAACACCGTGCATTGATGGGTGGTGAGGTCCCATATTGACTATCATGAGGTCTTTTCTTGTAGCTGGTCCATTCATAAGTTTTTCCTCGATTCAGCTTTCCATGAATTGCTGAAAATGCAAATAAGTTCATAAAAATTCAAGATCTAATAAATCAAATAATTAAAAATTACTTTTAAAATTACTGAGTTTTTGACTCCCGAATATCCAATTGATTAATTAATTCTTTATAACGCATTTTATTTATCTTTGATAAATAAGAAAGTAATCGTTGGCGTTTTCCGAGAATTTTACGTAGACCTCTTTGAGATAAATAGTCTTTTTTGTGCAATTCCAAATGGGAAGTAAGTCTTCGTATCTTATTGGTGAAACTGACTACTTGAAATTCAACGGATCCTCCATTTTCTTTTTTTTCTTCTTGCGAAATAACTGAGCTGAATGAATTTTTTACCATAAAATGAAATCTCCTTAGCCTCCTTTTTTTATTGTTTTATAAATTATTATTGATCAGTAATAATAATGTTACTAATTTGAATTTGATATACACAATAATCTTAATTTGATTACGAATTTCTATTCTTTTTTTTTAATAAAATTTTGCAATCCAATTTTTTAAAATTGGATTCAGATAGGTATACAAAAGGCTGGTATATTTCTGCACGCACAAAAAATATTTATACTTAAAACTTCAATTAAAAATGAAATAAGAATATTTTATTGATTCATTTCTAAATCGAATAGAGACGCCATTGAATTAAATTAATATAATCTATCAGAATCTAGAATCTAAGACAGTGCCATATGTGTATTTCTTTGTCTTCATATACCATATAAGGTACGGCCAATATAGGAAAAATGTAGCATTAACGAATTTTCAATTGTGGATACATATGGATCCTTAGCATACTAAAACGACTGCTATTATTGGTATCAAACCAATAACGATTCATACAAGCTAAATCTTCTAATCGATAATTGGGCCACAAAAAGAACTTGAATTTATTTAGTTTATTTTTATATCTATCAAGATGTTTGCTTCTTTTATCTAAAACTTGATCATGAGTTTTTACCTTATTTGCATTGTAAAATCCTGTATTTCTATGGATATCATTTCTATTCCCAGAATTGAAACAAATTAGAATTCTGAACTCTCTACGACCTCTAGGGGGATAAGATATTTTCCGGAACAAGCAAATCATAATGATTGCTGGTTCTATTTTCATTCGTTTTTTGATGTATTGCAATGGATTCAGCAAAACTCTTCTTATAAGGATAGCCTTTTTCTTGATATCTTTGATTAATTTGGTACTTATTCTTATGAACTAATGAAATACCTATGGTTTGAGACATAATAAATTGTCCATTATTTTCTATAGACAGACGAATAGGTTCGATAATAAATATTCCCCCTTTTAAGAATTCTTTATGAAACTGGAACTCCTTGGGAACTATCAGCATCTCCAGATTTATTTCTCCTCTTTCGATAGAGGATATAGTAATTTTTATGGGATTTATCAGTCTAAGCAGGAGACAATATACGTTGACGTTATTCATTGGTTTCTCAGTTAAGGAATTCTCCCCTCTTTGTATATATTAGGAATGGGCTTTAGATGGACTCAGGCTACGTTCAGTGGCCAGTCAAATGTTGTGGGCCTGACCGTGTTAATAAAGGCCCAAACACAGAATCCTTTGGAAGGTTTTTTTTTTTAATTTTTATTTTTCAACCTATATTTAATAAATGTCATAATTTGAAAAAGAAAAAAGAAAAAAGAAAAAAAAAGAGACTCAAATTTATGCAACAATTTTATTTTATTTATTCCTTTAAAATTTTTGCACTTCTCTATAATAATAATAATATATTTTGATTTAATGGTCTCATAATTAAATCATTCAATTAATATAAATAATTATACCATTAATTATATTAAAAAATAGGAAAATTGGAGTAAGAGAGGCTTTGAACTCTGAACGTCATACTAGCCAATTACACCACCACCTCGGGATGTCCAATTACCTAATGTTATATTTTTGGAAGAAAGGAAAAATAATAGAAAAAGTAACAAAAGGGTTTCAATGGGCCTAATTCCTCATGTCGAGCCGAGCCCACTAAAGGCCCAAAAGGAGACCTCACATTTTTAATTTAATGAAGAAAAAAAAAGAAATTAGGGTGAGAGAAATTCGAACTCTCGAACTCAGGATAACTTGAAGCTATGAGACCTACGCGCTAGCCAATTGCACCACTACCCTGAAATGTCCAACAACCTAATGTTATATTTTTAGAAGAAATGAAAAATAATTGAAAAAGTGACAAAAGCGTTTCGATGAGCCTTATTCTTCATATCGAGCAAAGCCTATTAAAGGCTCAAAAGGAGACCTCGCATTTTTTATTTAATGAAAAAAAAAAGAAATTGGGATGAGAGAGGTGACCTCTCAACCTCAAGATAACTCAAAGTTATGCCAACGTACGCACTAGCCAACACTCCGAGATGTCTAACCACTTAATGTTATTTTTTTGGAATATTATATTTTGGGAAGAAATGAAAAATAATAGAAAAAGGGAGCAAAAGTCTTTTTATATTTTATAATCCATTTAACTTAATAAATCAAAGATTTTTTTTTTTTTTTTAATAATCCGTAAGGAGCCCATCTTCTTTTGTTAGAACCCAAATAGACTGAAAGTGGGCTCGAAATTGGAGCCCATCAAAAAATGGGAGGCCCACTTCTGTACAAGACTCCAATTCCATTTTTTAGCAGTATTTTCAGCTTTTTTTTTTTTATTTTTTAATAGTAATTATAAAAACTATTCTTTTAAAAATATAATTACAAAAATTATATTCCCATAGGAATATATATATTTTTTTTTTAATTACAACTTTCATAATTAAATGACATTCATTATTTTAAAAAAGAAAATAAGTATGCATGTGATTTTTTTTTTTGACTAAAAAGTTTGAGGCTTAAAGTAAAAAAAGAATTATTTGATCGCACTTTAAATTAATCTTAGGTAGGTAGCCAACATGAACTAAATTTGTTCTCTCTTATTTTTTTCAAGACCATTTTGATCATTGAGCTAACCCGTGTTGGTTCATAAAATAATGTTTTAATGATGTCGATCCCACCCGACACAAATGAATTTATATTTTTAAAAAAAATTCAATGAGAGAGAGACAGAATGGTTAGAGACAGCTAAAACCTGACTCTATATATTTGGTTTCTCTGTCTCTCTCAAAAAAGAGGGAAAAAAAATGTCAAAAATAAGGTCAAGCAGAGGAGTGAGTTTCAGCTCAGATCAAGCCACCGCCAAGCCAACAAGTCTCCAAAGAAATAGGAAAAGGGTGATCACAGTGTTATGGGTTTTCCGGCTGCCAAAATCCGGCAGATTCTCGCCGGAAAGTTTCCTCCGCCGCGTAGGCGCCAAAGTGGCCAAAGTTCTACGCTATGTGTCATTGAAAAAGAGGTCAGAGTGTTCAAAAAAGGCCTCCGCCGCTACTAACTTCAACAGATCCCATTCGGTGTCGGACTCCATGGAAGAATCTCACAGAGCTGAAGCTGTCAAAGATTGCATCCACTTCTTCAATTCCTCTTCTTCTTCAGCTGCTTGATTCCCACAGCTTCCTTCCTTTACCACTGATTTTCTGTAATTCTTCAGGTAAATTTCTTGGTTTTTACCATGTGCTTCTTTTCTTTCTTTCTTTCTTTCTTTCTTTTTAATTTTAATTTTAATTTTTAGTTTGCTTACCTTATTGTTATTTATTATTTTTCATGTGTGTATTTTCTATAAATTTTTTAACTTCTGGGTGAATTCCTAAATTTCCAAAAGTCATATTTTAAAAAGTTTGTAAGATTTGAATTTTAAAGGGATGATTCTCTAGGATAGAATAATATAAAAATCAAATAAATTAATCGTGTAATTGAACGAATAAGTAAAATAAGGGTAGAAATTCATTAAATACATAATTAATAATATGAAGATTAAATAAACCCAATTCTAAAAAACCTTTTAAGAGCAAAAGGATGGATTAATTAATTTTAGGTTTATAATTGGATTTTAATTATTATTTTTATTTTAATGAGAAGAAGTGGGAGTAGAAAAGTTTTGACAAATTGGGCATTTTATTTCAGACAAACAAAACTTTAATTTGTCTCATTACGTACTCAAAAAAGTTACCCACCATTATTATTATTATTAATTAATTAATTAATTAATTAATTATTAAAGAAATGCTGTACCTTAGTCCATAAATTAATTAAAAATATGTGCAATACATTCTATTTAATAAGAAGTCAAATCAATAGAAGTTCATTTTTATGAATAATTAAATAAGAGATATTATAATTTAATTTTGAAAGCCTAAGGACAAATATACCCGTATTTAAAAAATGAACCAAAAGTGGATTGATATTTTTATATAATTGAGATGACATGGAAAATTAGGTCAATTTTAATTTCTAGTTGAAAACTATCCATGATTGAAGTTGTAATTTGTTTAGAATAATAAATTTAATAATCTCTCTTTTTTTAATAACCATATTATACCAATAGTCTACTACTCTAATCATAAGTTATTCCAATCTAATTACAATTACATGAACCAATGTTAAGTACCAAGCTAAAAGTATGGTTGAGGTATAAGAAATTTTCAATAGAGCATTGAAATGTGCAGAGATCGGAAAAAATACCAATGACGAAAGCACTCTGTTGGACCAACACTAACACCGAAAAATAAAAGATAGGAGAGCGAATAAAATTAGATACTCCAATAGTCTCCGTAAACAATGAATACTAGTTGAGGAAAAGTAATTGCATATACCATTAATAACCAATAAGAATTCTTAGTTGGAAAGAGCATTAAATGGGTATCATCAATAATTATAAAATAAAATGCAAAAGAAATCTCCTCATCCTTTTGGAGCTGCAAATCCAATAATTAAAAGCAAATGTCTTAAATTTATATGGAAATTGGAGCACCATTGTAGCTTGAGTTGAACCTTTCTTGGGGGCCCATTGTAACCAAACCCCACTGAAACTTCCCCCTCAGCACTTAAGACTCATTGAATTTGAAGTGTCAAAATCACAGCCATTCAACTCTCCATCTCCTTATAAATGTATCTCATCTCATCATATTAAATTTAAGGGCTTTCATTTATATTCCATTTCTATTTTTGTTTTTAATTTTTAGTTTTCTATTCCTTCCTACTTGATTCAAATAAACATTTCCATCCGTCCACAATTCTAATGAATTTATACTCAATAACAATTTCGAATCAAATAGGAAAGATGTGAACTACAATATTACAACTTGTGAAAAAGGCAACTCAACTAATCTTATAAAATAACGGTCTAACTCTATTAAAGTTTATTGCAAAACGAGCTCTCATAAGATACTAAATCCGACATATAGCTACCATGAGCCCATTTACTTTTCTTTTTATTTATTCACAAGCCAATTAAAAATATAAATAACTAAAAGTCTAATTTTTTAAAAAATGAATTGCAAAACAAAGAAATGATTACTAAATAATCATATTTTTTAAAGAAAATTTCAAAAAAAAAAAAAAAAAATAAAGAAACTAGATGATATTTATTTTCAAGAGCATAAATTGTCTTATATAAGCACATGAGCACTGACAATTTTTTGAGGAGATATAAAGTAGATATCATATTATCAAGCGTCCAAATCTTTCCTCTCACTCACATAAACTCACATAAACTAAAATGAAGTTAAAAATCAAAATGGTTGTCTATATAAGAAACAACAAAAACATTTGCTAAATTTCTTCATTGAAAAAATGGCCTCTTTTTCTTTTGAATTCAAAGATGAGAGGAGCATCAACAACTTTTTCAAAAGCCTTCTAACAAACAAAACCTTCAAAAGTAGAATATTTCCATTGTCACAGTCTGGAGGGGCCACTCCATGCAAAGGATTTCATTGCATGTTATCCTTCTTTGACACTCTATCTAAGAAGAATATTTACTTAAAGGGGGGGAAAAAGAAACATAAATTGCGAAAAAGAGACAGAAGGCTATAAATATATCATGAAATTTTGTTGAAGTATACTAAAATATAGAAAATTTGTCCAAAAAACAAAGTATTTAAGATTCCAAAATCTATAAACCACTCAAAACAAAAGATGTAACAATCTAGTGACTAAGATATGGTTCACTGACTAACAAAGATCAGCGGTTCAAGATTTGAGAAATATAGAGAAAAATTGAAGTACATCATATAACCAAAGAAGGAATGAGAAATATTGAGAGCACCTGATTCTTTTGTAGAGTCTTGCTTTGTGCAATGTAGGAGAAACATAGTTGTTGAGAAAGAAGCTACGACCGCAGTTATAATACGTATCTTCAACCGACTCGAGATCCTTTGGGAGTTAAGAATCTCAAGGACAAGCCAACATAAGATTTACTTTCCTGATGAAGCTGCAACACAAGCGGATTTTGCATCCTCTGCTTTCTCGTGCTCTTTATTTAACATCTTTACATTTGTTGATGAGAGATAATAACCATCAGATCATGATTCCAGTGAATATATTACTATTGCAAGTACCAAATTAAAGAGGATGTTACCTTGTTTCTAATCAAGTTATGGTGTGCAATCACACTTCGGATCAAAGAAGAGAGATACATGACCAGCAACATATCATTGGTTTTTACTGCATAAAGGGGTTGATATAGATCAAGTTATGAACTACCTAAACACAACTATCCCATGACTAGCATATTTAAAGGCTGCGATTTATTTTACCTGAAAATGCTTTAACCAAATCAGCCACATTCAGATTAGGAAGCAGGTTGAATACATCCTGTAGTCAATGATACAAGAAAATACACTGTATTAAGAATCCTCAAAGCATATATATGTGGGCTGTTCCAAGCCACATGTACTGAACAGATTCGGCATAACTATTTGCAGGCAGACAAACAAAGGGGAAGTGGATTCATCATTCTATCAGAAACATACCTAACATGTTGGGGAAAGGGATATTGAAAGAGATAGGAATATATGAAAGCTGCACTTTTATTATTGTTTTCTCCCTCTATGCTTAAAAGTTACACAATTTCAATATTTATAGGCTTATACGATATCAGAAATAGTAAATTATGAAGACCCTAGATAAATTCAAATCTACTAACAACCTCTTAAAATCTTGGTACTATACTTTGAATCATATTTCAACACCCCCTTGATTCAAAGTTGCAGATGTCATCGTTTGAATTAGCAGAATTTTTCTTTTGACAAAACTTTAGTAAGTATGTCTGCTTTAACCCGTATAATGTTTGTCTCAACTTGTATACCTTTGTTTCTTTGTTTTTCTTTGTCTTTCTTTATGAATCCCTCTAGTGCATTACATAGACCTCTTTTTGTAAATCTCTATCAAACTAATAAACAGGTCACCGCAATGGGCTGCATGTCCCATGTAAATCTCCATAGAACTTTTCATTGGGAAAGTCAACCATATCCCATGTTCCATTTTTTTCAATGGCTGCATCTCTTCTACCATGACTTTCTCAATGGGCTGCATCTCTTCTACCATGGCTTTCTCATGGACTGCATCTCTTCTACCATGGCTTTGTCAATGGACTGCATCTCTTCTACCATGACTTTCTCAATGGAATGCATTTCTTTTATATTTCCAAGTTGCATCTTAATTCTTCGCGTATCATCAAGCTCTTGGAATAAGGATTAGGAACCTGTCATATGGTTCGAGCATCAGATATCAACAAACCATAATTCACCTTTCTTTGGATTAATACCAGTACACGTCATGAAAAGCTTTTCTTCTTCTTCTTCATTTTTTGCTGTGAAATTCATTTGTTGATCTCTATACCAACAATCAGCTTTTGTGTGCCCATACTTTCTGCAATTGCAATGGTAACATTGTAAGACCTTCCTTATATTACTTTGTTCATTGAACTGCCTTTGTCCATCATTTCTCCACCATCTATCCCTGTTATCACTACCACCGTGGAAGCTGCGAAATTCTCCTCTTCCACGACTTCTACCTGCTAAATGGATATTTTCTCTTTCATTGCCTTCGTTGTTGGCTGTCTCTTTCACTTGTAGTGTCTTTTCTTCATTTCTATCTGATGATCCATTGATTCTTGACTCATGAGCCTGAAGCGAGCCCATCAGTTCATCAACGAAGAGTATTGATAGATCCTTAGCTTCTTCTATGGTAGCCACCACATGGTCAAACTTTGGAGTTAAACTTCTCAACACCTTTGCAACAATTGTTTCATTTAAAATTTTCTCTCCATAGGTACGCATTTGACTGACGATTGCCATTTCTCTTGACAAAAAGTCAGCAATTGATTCGCCATTTGTCATGAGCAGAGTTTCAAAATCACGTCTTAGAGATTGCAATTTTATTGTTACGACCTTTGAATCTCCTTGAAACTCCTTCGGTAAAATTGACCATGCTTGCTTTGATATGGTTGCTGCTACAATTTGTGAAAAAATAGTCTCATGAATTGCTTGCTGAATAATGAATAGAGCGTTGACATCATTTTTCTTGGTTTCTCTTAGTCTCTCCTTTTCTTCTATTGTGGGTTCTAATACATCAACGAACCCGTGCTCCACCAAGTCCCACAACTCTTGTGATCTGAGCAAGGTCTTCATCTTGATGCTTCACTACTCATATTTCTCACCATTAAGAATAGGAAACAGCAGTGCAAAGAAAAAAAATCAAGTACTACCATTTTCGTTCTGTGAAAAAATATAATCACTCACTTTGTTGATAAGAACTTGCTCTGAAACCAAATTTATTGGGAAAATGAATATTGAAAGATATAGGAATAGATCAAGCTGCAATTCTTTATTATTGTTTTCTCCCTAAAGAGTTAAGCAATTCCAATATTTACAGGCTTATACACTAACTAGAAATAGTAAATTATGGAAATCCGAGATAAATTCAAATCTACTAACAATCTCCTAAAATCTTGTTACTGAGTCATATCTAACTCTTTTAAATTGAATACTTTGAATCATATCTTAACTACTTTAAATCATATTTCAATATATCAAACAGGATGCATACAAGCATGAAAACAATCAAAGCACAGAATAAGAGAAGTTCGAGAACAATGGGCTCATTCAGCTTAGTAAGTAGCAGATGTTGTTGGAACGTAATAGGGCATTGGAAGAGAATTTAATAAGTCTCATCGGTTACTGACATAATATTGAAGTTGTTTCCTCAGTCTGGGTGATATTTTAAAGCCTCTTTAGGATGATAGTTTTCACATAGAGGCATGATATACTGTAGTTGTAAGTGGAATTAAGACTTTCTGTTTAATATGCCGGTATGTCTAGGGGGAGTATGTCTTATCTTCTAACCTTTCTTCCCAACTTATAACATAGAAAATACATCTTGTACTGTATTCAATAAAAATACAATATGGGAATGCATAAAAAAACAATGGGACGGCAAGCAGAGTGGACATGTCATAAATTGAACCTGTAAATAGTATAGAATCTCATGATTTATAGGAAGTTTTTCATCCACAACAAGGTCAAGGTAACTGCGAATCTCTCGCAAACTTGAATCCAAACCTTTTAGGGCTGTAAGCTTTCCAGAAACCTGCAAAATGAAACTTCATTCAACTCCAATTTCTCCGTGAAGTTTTTTTTTTTTGTGAGCCATAAGGCACTCCCAATTACTTGATATATACTGAATGCAGAAATAATAGGGGAAGGGTTCCAAACCTTTTAGGTATCTTTCATTTTTTCTCAATGAAAGTTTAGTTTTTCATCAATACACACACACACACACACTTTGAAGTAAAGGTGAAGTGTAAAGATGAATATGGAAGTAATCTGACAGACCTCAGTAGCAAGCGTGCTGATGGTGGCGTCTTTAACATCTCTTAGTAAGTGTGCAACTCCTGTTGATGAGCAGGGTGAGAAAATTCAATTCTTACATGAGATACCCCATAAATAGAAATGCAATTTTCTGTCCCACGGGAATTACCAATTTCCTCAACCTCGTGTGCTCCAATTTCTGAAGGCACATGCACAAAAATCTTTTGGCTCTTCTGAGTAGCATTCTGTGAAATATGAGGCATTAGTATCACTTTAAAAGAGTACAATTGTTCCTTACTACATCTTCTCATAGTCTTCCTACTATCGTGGTCCATCTTTCAAATCATTTTACTCCAATTTTCATGCTATACACAACTGAGTGACATGCCTATACCTCCTGAACTTCTTCAACATCGTAATAGGCCTTGGTAGGTACCTCAAGATCCTCGGGTTCCAGATCAATAACTACGAGAACAGGATTCGGGACATATCTGTAGCAGAAAAAAAATAATTAAAAAAAGAAAACCAAACATCGATTATGCACATCCTTTATCAATCCTCGATAGATCAATGTTGAATTACAAGAATTCATATTGAGTATGGCTCCCCATGTAAAGATAGAAGCACATCACTTTATTCAAAATATTCAAACCAAATGCAGATAAGTGTTACTTACTTGTGGAACAATTGGTGAATATCTAAATCATTTTCCTGTAATGTTGGACCACTACTATACCAGCCTATGATGTGCTCCTTAGCTGAAACAGTTAACAGGATGATAATTAGAACTTCAAATTGAACACAGGTAAGTAAGAAAATTAAAAGATATTAATTAAAAATAAACACTGACCATTTATTCTTTTGAACATTGAAAACATAGATTCAAGATAGTTGTGGTCAAGAAACCATATGCTAAAGTCTTTATCATCCTCCTCAAAGGCCACTGAAATGATGAGAATATATAATTTAAATACAGTCAGACACTTCGCGTATTAGAAATGTGCTACAATTCTGAAGAACCTCTGGCTAATCGGATGTAAATGTTCTATAACTCTCAACAAAATCTAGAAAATCTCTCTCAAAAAAGAAATGTTTAAACTCGTTCAACAAATTAGCACACAAATGAACTCGAGCAAAAATTGAACCCGACAACTAAATATAGATGACTAGAAGACCTGGATTAGACTCAATTACAAATACATTCGAAAATGACAAACTATTAGAGCACTTGCAGCCAAGAGGATTGAGCCTGAATTTAACAATCTCAACCATCAATGAAAATTCACTTTAGAGAAATTCCAAGAAAAATTATCAAGAAAAGTGCTTCTTCAACTTCAAACTCGATGGCGTTTTATCTAGTTAACGATAACAGGAGAAGAATTCCATTTCATGCAAAAGCAATACTCAAGTTCAGTAATGCAAGTCCTAATAACAAGCAGCAGCAACAACAACATCAACAAATCAAAGTTGCTTCAATGCAAACCACAATTTCACATAAAATCCCGAATCCTACTTCAGATAACAATCAGTAGAGCCAAATTAATGCAGTTCCTAATAACAGAGCCCTAGTTTCCCATACAGAGTACAACCATTCTAACATTTCCTCGGAAACCAAACCAAGCCAGAACCTCCTAAATCCAAGCGAAGAAACTCGAAAACAAGAACCAAAGCAAGTTGCCAAGAAAACGAAATACAGACCTGCATAACTATTGGTGACATCAACAATTCCTCTGAATGAACTTCCGAGTAGAACTCCAACAACTCGTTTACTGGTGTCCTTGGCAACTCGGTTGAAGTTGTCGACAATGCTGAGCAATACCAGAGGATGAACAACTACTTTCTCAATGGGACATGATGATGTTTGCTGCGACTTCACGTCCATGGCGAAATTTCAGGCGCCGTCCGGTTATGCTTTTGCTCGCCGATGTTCTTTGGAGAGCTTTCAAGGTCCTCAACCTTTTTCTGGTATTCTCCAAGTTGAAGAGCTTTCTTTTTCTTTCTGTATGGCGTTTCTTGATCTCAATTGGTGGGAAAGTGTCTCCCAAGATGATGTATTATTTTAAAATTACAATAATACCCTTATATTATCCCTATGTTTGTAACTACTATCCCTACAAACCATGTCGAGACTCTACTCGACTTTTCCTCTAAAATTTTAATATCTCAAAATAATTATTAAAAAATGTTTTATATATAATTTAGAGAATAAAAAAGTAAAAAGAAGAATGATGATATAATTATTTAATTATTTAATTTTTAATTTTGGAAAATTGTATTTATTTTCGGATTTTCATCTAACTTTTACTGAGATTCAAAAATAACAAAACCAGTTTTTAAAGAGCCATATATATACATATATATATTAACTTAAAATTTAAAAATATTTATACAAATCTTAAAACTTGAAAATTATTTCAATTTGAATTATATTCGTTTTTATATTATTGTAGCAGAAAATTTAGTTAATTTACATCTTTTCATTCTACTCTCCAAAATTTGTATAAATATTTAATTCAACAATTGCAATAAAATAAAATAAAAAACTTCTATTCCATGTAAATTATATTACATTTTCAATTTTTATATATACTTTTTTATTTTTAAAATTTGAAAATTAAATCCCTCCACCTTCCTTTATACACTAGTCAATCTTTGAAATAAATAAATAAATATATTACCATCATGTTCATAAACTAATATTACAGTTGCTAATTAAATATATATTTTTCACATATCTTGTTGAAATTAAGAAAAAAATAGTTTTAATTCTTAAAATATGGAGATTTTTTTAAAGTACAATTATTAATTTAAGGAATAGATTACCCATTAATTATTTCAAAGATTATAGTCCAGTTTTCAATGTAGTGACTGCTCTTTCCTAACGTATAGAATCATCATCCGCCACAACATTCCACTGATATACAAAGCATACATATAATCCAAAACGTTTGCATGTTTGTACCAAAATCCCTCCACCCCCTCCCCTCTCCTAACTATTCAATAATTTCAGAAGAGGAGGGGGTGAGGGGGTGAAGGGATTATGGTACAAACATTTAGGAACTTCTATCTGAAACGCAAGGCAATAGAAATAATGCGCGAGGAAGTTACCATGTACAACCATTGTAGTTGGTCGGTCAATCTTTGCATTGTAATGTTTTGAAGTGGGACAGTGAGACAAACCTGAGAAGGAAAAGAATCAAGCAAAAAACATTAGCGAAGTAGTAAAAAATATGACAAAATCCCTTCCGAATGCATTCCTGTCCAGTACATACAACCATTTCCACCCTGCTTCTACCTTGGTCAAAGTTCAAAAACTGAGCAGTACACAGCAAAGGAAAGATCACAGCTGTTAGAACTCTTTTTTTTTTTTTTTTTTTTTTTTCCTTCAAGATCGTACCAACATCTC